>NC_083593.1:4820770-4845770 GCF_027579695.1 Neoarius graeffei
CTAGCCGCTGTTCAAGCTGGAGCCTATCCCAGCTGACTACGGGCGAAAGGCGGGGTACACCCTGGACAAGTTGCCAGGTCATCACAGGGCTGACACATAGACACAGACAACCATTCACACTCACATTCACACCTACGCTCAATTTAGAGTCACCAGTTAACCTAACCTGCGTGTCTTTGGACTGTGGGGGAAACCGGAGCACCCGGAGGAAACCCACGCGGACACGGGGAGAACATGCAAACTCCACACAGAAAGGCCCTCGCCGGCCACGGGGCTCGAACCCAGGACCTTCTTGCTGTGAGGCGACAGCGCTAACCACTACACCACCGTGCCTTGGCATCAGGATCTACTGAAATATCTTTATTAGCTCTGACTTTCAAACGTTTTTTAAAAATCTTGTATGTATGCATGCACTTTGCACAGATTCCATGTTACATTATGTTTTGATGTGAAAATCTGTGCACTGCCTCATTTGCATTCTTTAAATCATTTTAAACAGGAAACTGTATTCCAGTAAACAGACTGGGTTTCACTCAGACAGGAATAAAAAGATAAATGTAGACTTTTTGTGCACTTTAAAAAAAAAAAAACCCTGATCAGACTAAAGGACACGACAGTACTCATGCCAGTGTCTCTGCTGTTCGTGGACATCTTTATTAAAAGTGGAATTTTCCTAAACATGATTAAATAATCAGCATCAGGATTAAAGCCCAGTGTTAGGACAGAACAGCCAATCAGAGGCGCCGCTTGTCCTCCGCGTGCCGTGATGCACCAATCAGAGCTCAGATTTACGTAAACCGGAAGAGAACGCGAGCAATCAAAACACTGACACGTAGCAAATTAATAAGTTATAAATAGAAAAACATGGCATTTGTGTAAAGCAGAACAGTATACATACGTTTATAAACAGATATTAGGCTAATATGTTACACCACCTCAATACTGCGGCCAAGTAAACAAACAAACAAGGCATAAACCAGGCCTGTTTACCTCTTGGGGTGCGTTCAAGGTGCGCAGGGATTTGGGTAAGTTTCTGTTCGGAGTAGAAATGGCTGCTTTGCGCTTCTCCTCCTCGGACTTGGACATGGTGGAATCTCCCGCTGGCTCGCTGTCCCTCGCAGGCGAGAACACGACCATGACTGTGGGCTGAGGAGGAACTCCTCGGCCTTCATGAGTGAGCCTCCTCAGTCGTGATGTTGATGAAGAGCTGGCGGGGCTGAAGGAGAGCTGCTGCTGTCCTGCGTCTCCGTTCGGTGTCTCGCCTGCTCCATTCTGCTGCATGCACACTAAAGAACCCGACTCGAACCGGATGTGTGTGGTGGGGTTTAGTCTGGACTGTCACCCCGGAGAGACAAACACAGAGATGGAGAAGATTCACGGGTTCTGCTGCACATCACAATCCAGCTGCGACCTGATGTCACATCAGACCACGCCCCCTCCACCCACACCCCCTTAAACCACGCCCTTTAATCCTTCTTGGTCTTCAAAACACACACATGTAAAGAATCATATAAAGTCCGATAATATAAGAATCATATAAAGTCCTATAATACACGTCTATACAGCAAGTTTCTGATTTTTGCCAAAGCGTGGCTCAGGTTCAAGTTGTCGTGAAATAAAGTGAGCTGGAAATAAAGTGGGCGGAGACTAAAATTAGATAGATAGATAGATAGATAGATAGATAGATAGATAGATAGATAGATAGATAGATAGATAGATAGATGTCATCACAGCTGTTCGGAATTTATTTATTTATTTATTATGTTTTTTAATCTATCTCATCTACTTAATATATTTTTTAAACAAACAACACTGCCCTCTGACCAATCAGTGATGCAGAAATTCTTCCTCGAACCCGATTGGTTATATTTTCCCACCCGTGTCACGAAGTCCTCTTTTGATTGGCCGGCTTGTTTGTCACCGGAAGTAAAGCGAGTTCTTCGGGCTGAACCCTAAAACAGGTTAATTTTGAACACAGAGTGGACTAGATAGGCTCCCTGAATCTTTCTCCTCACCCTTCAGTACCCTCAGTAGTGCGCATGTAGGGCGCAGGGAGTGATTTAGAATTCGGCCTTTGAACTCGACAGACCATGGTGGAGGTCAGGCTGTGGCTCGGCTCAGGAGCCGGTAGGATTTTGAGAATTTTCACATTTTCACAGCATCTCAGGCTGTTTGTGTGTTAAAGTGTGAAGTGAAAGTGTTTCAGAGACTTCCGGTTGTGGTGTTGTTCAGTTCGCCTTGGAAGAAAATGCTTGGAGTCTGTTTGTCATGAGCTGTTTAAGGCGAAACAGGTATATTGAATGGGTTTCCTGTTTACTGAAGCATATATAAACACTGAGCGAAATGTTTATTGAATTTATATCATTTATAAATAAATACCTGTTATGAAAGTACAATCCGTGCAGTTTCTTATTTTTACCACGAGATGTCGCCAGTCAACCTTCCACGTCATATCAACGATGCTGATCACTATTACTGGTTGTATTTTAGAACACCTTTCTAAAATTTTATAAACTGCTCTAAATGTGTAAACTGAAACAGTCTAAACATCCTGGCTTTCTCTTTTTAGTCATTAAAACTGAGGTAAAGCTGCAGAAGTAGGCTTTCAGCGGGTTGATTAAAGGTATAAGTCGTTAATTTCAAAGTGATGATGAGGTAAACCAGTGTTTTTGTGATTACAGGTAGCCTGTGGATGATGACTCCATCTTTTTTCCTCCATCTGGCCACCATTAAAAACAGGTTTGACTTTCCTGCTGTGATTCGAACGATCCATTGGCACAGCGCTTTATCTCACAGGTCTATAAAGATATCGAGATCTTATAGAACCTCAAACACCAAGGAAATCCCATTATACAGATCAAAAAGTGCTTATTACGATATTCTGCAGGTTTCTCCGAACGCCACACAGGCGCAGATCAAGACTGCGTACTATAAACAGTCCTTCATCTACCATCCAGATAAAAACGCAGGCAGTGAACATGCCGCGTCACAATTCTCACAAATCAGCGAGGCCTACAACGTGCTGGGGAATAAAACTTTACGCAAGAAATACGACGCTGGGATTCTCAGCGAGGCCGATGTCCGGGGTTTGACCCAACCAACTGCGACGAAAGAAACAACAAGCGGATCTTCAAGTGACGCTACGAGGAAACGTCGCTCACCAGAGGTCGGCGCTCGATCGCAGAATGTCTTTGATTTTGACGCTTTCTACCGTGCGCACTACGGCGAGCAGCTTCAGCGACAGAAATACATCCGAGCTCGTCTGCAGGAGATCAAGAGGCAGAAAGAAGAGAAGATTCAGGACAGGAAACTGGGACAGATGTCAGAAGTAGCTGTAGGCATCATGCTAGCTGTAGCAGCGGCCATTTTGTTCAGTTTAAAGTCAGCAAAGGGATAATCTTTCTCTGATCTGACATGATTTATACATTTATCAATATCATCACCATGACGACTTTATTCTGGACCATATCATAGATAAATTTGCATTGACCATCAGAGGACGATAAAGGCCAATTTATGCTGACAACCCAGTCCTCGCAGATAGCGTCGCAGACAGTGTCTGCGTAGCCCCCCCACCTTCGCAGATGCTCTGCGCGCACCTCCCAAAAATTGTGACCACCGCAGAAGCCTCGCAGACAAGAGGGCTCTGGTTGGTCCACTCTACATCCGCTGTACACGCACTTCCGCTTCCCTAGTTTCCCGGTTTGTTTTGTTTTCACGACCGCCATTTTTAAAAACACGAGCGAAGATGGAGCAGCACGAAGAGCGGTTGATCGAGGAAGTGAGGAAGTACGTACATCTATACGACTCCAGTTCTAGTCATTATAAGTAGCCAGAGGATAAACACTCCACTAACCACACCCACCAACTACTCCTAGCGACTTCGCGCCCCCTTGCATTGTGGCAGTGAATAACATCGCGCACGCCTATTACTCCCCGCTCAACGATAAATTACAACTGTCTGCGAAAAGCTATCTGCGAAAGCCTTGTCGCAAGAGCATGCAGAGGCCTTAAGGACTTCGTTAAAAATAGAAAGCTAAAATTTTTAGACCGTTCAAGCCACTCTTAAGAGAGGGACAGAGGATAAAACAGAAGGAATGAAACAAGGATGAAAGAAATAAATGAGAAAAGCAGAAGAAATGTTTTAAATAAATGAAAACTAAGAAAGCAGAGCTTGAACTGCAAATGACCCTTTTCTCTATCATTATGTAATTATGGGCGTTTGTGGTATCAGTGTTTATACCAGAATGATAATATAATATAAATAAATCCAAATTAATCCATCAATATTTTTTGTATATAATTAGAATTGAAATTGAATTAGTTTTAATTTGAACATTATCTGGGCTTTGAATAGAGTTTTTACGTCACTTCCTCTCAGTCACTGCATGCAGCCTCAGTGGACATGTGTAGACTTCTGTAAATTCTGTGTCATGTTCATGAGTGTTGATATTTATTGAGTCTGAGAACAACACTGTACAGAATAAAGCTTTTATTGAAAGAATCATTACTGTAATATCTCTATTCTGTTTGCTAATAACTACACGAGGATAAAAATGAACCTTTGAGAAATGGTTTAAGGAAAAATGATGCCAAGTTAACAACATACAGTATGTCTGACTTCCAGACATAATAATAATTACAGCTATATTGTCATTAAACTTGTATTAATATGGAGTATCTTTGGACATGGATAGATAAATAGATAAATAACGCTAATTAAAAAAAATACACTATGTGGATTGTAGGTAAATAAATAAACTAAGAAGACTAGAAATTGCAACATTTATTTTTCTGTCACTTTCCAAATAATTTCAAAATTTTCAGACTAAACTGATGTTAATTACTGGAATAAATAAAATAAAAGACTTCATAAGTATAAAATGGTGCGCACACACAATACACTGAAAATTCAAAATATATTTACTTCCATGATCAAACCTGTGTGCTAATAAAATGAATGTAATAAAAATGAATAATGATACAGTGACTGATTTATTGGATTAAAACTGGAAGACAACAGATTTGCAAATACAGATAATACACATAAAATTAGATACATATAAAAATGGAATGGACTTTTTTTTATTTAATATTTACACTTTGCTTTAAAATAAACAAAGAACATAAAACGCACCAGAAAATAAAATGCATTGTTAACATTTTAAAATGGAAATTTAACCTGAGATCTGAATGTGACCTGCTGCCTGGTATCTGGTTTATAAATCATTGCATGCACTGATATGTAAAAAATAATAAGTAAATGATGTGTCAATAAGTTGTCAAACAGAGCCATAATTTTTTTTTTAAATAAACTTGGACTCGTTTTTAATTAGACCTTGACACAATGACTCAAATAAAATACACAAATAAAATAATAAACTCACTTTGAGTTGAATGAAAAGGGAGAAAAAATAAAACATTTAAAATGTTTGTCTATTAAGTGTAATAAATTAACAATATGTGACTTACATGGACAGCCTTAGCAGATACACATACAGCGAGGTGTATTTAATGATTAGAAATTAATCCAGTTAAACATTTCGAACACTTTGCTGGTTTTTGTGATTGATCTGTTTGTTCAAATAAAGGTTTTAACATCAAAACCTGAGACAGGAAGTGATGAAACATATTCCTGATGCTGTGGAATAATCCTGAAGAGCATTTCAGTTTTATAAATGCATTTTTACACCTTAAAGTTATTTTACACCTTGTTCTGGGACAAATGAGAGAATTTGATTGACTGCAGGACTTTTGTTTTCGATAAAACCGATGAAATAAAGATTAAAATAAACTGTGTCTGTAAAAATAAGAGTCGTTTAATTTATAGGATATAGTGTTAGTAACTGTAACAGAATTTCAGCAAAAGGGTGTGACGATATCAGTGTAGCACAGGAATTCCCAAACTCGGGGTCGTGAAAACACTGGGCTCGCTTCATCACGAGAGAAACTCATTCAATTACATTTGTTTATTTTACAAATCAACATGAGAAATCTCAGAATATTGAGGATGGACTTTTTGTGCTGTCCATCACCTTCTATACCGCTGATATGTCAGGGTCGTGGGGAAAGCTGGAGCCAACAGTGTTGCGTCTCAAATCTCATGCACTATTCGAGAGCAATATTGAGCACTAACACTAACCTGGTGTCCTGTCACACTTAGTGTTTGAATTTTAAAATCCTCTCATGTCGCCTTCAAACCTCCTGAAAGCTCCATTTTGTCTGCCAGCTTTCTGGATTTTCTAGATGAGTAAATACTTTTGATTGTAAGGTCAGAATTTTGATCCAAGACTAATTAAGACTCATGACAACAAACACGACGATGATGTAAAGTTTTAAGGACAAATTTGAGGTCATTTAGATCAAAAGTTTGTGAACTCCTGGTGTCCCGTGGTGTGACTGGTCTCACTGCGAAATGATCACATGAGTAAAAACATCAGCTAAAAAAAACCACACACACAAATGAGAAAATTTAAATGCTTTACAAGTCAAGTCATTTCAATGGGTTATGATGCATTATAATGCCTGGATGATTAGTGCAGAGTATCATGTTCATTAAACTCATTAACAGAACAATAAAGGTGTAAAATTCATTACTAAGAATTAACAGTACACATTTCTAACGTTCTAATGCTTGAATGAACTGCCGGCAGTTTGTTCATCTGATAACATGGAAGGTGATCGTTTATCGTCCCTTCATATAAAAAAACAATTCCATAAGACTTTAATATTTATGACATACTTGTATAAATGACTACCACTACATCAACTAATAAAAAGTCTGCTACTAGTCTTATAATTATTATTCAAAATAAAAAGAGAAGAAAGAAAAGGTTAGACTCATCACAAACAGTTACAGTGGTGCTTGAAAGTTTGTGAACCCTTTAGAATTTTCCATATTTCTGCATAAATATGACCTAAAACAGCATCAGATTTTCACACAAGTCCTAAAAGTAGATAAAGAGAACCCAGTTAAACAAATGAGACACAAATATTATACTTGGTCATTTATTTACTGAGGAAAATGATCCAATATTACATATCTGTGAGTGACAAAAGTATGTGAACCTCTTGGATTAGCAGTTTATTTGAAGGTGCAATTAGAGTCAGGTGTTTTCGATCAATGGGATGACAATCAGGTGTGAGTGGGCACCCTGTTTTATTTAAAGAACAGGGATCTATCAAAGTCTGATCTTCACAACACATGTTTGTGGGAGTGTATCATGGCACGAACAAAGGAGATTTCTGAGGACCTCAGAAAAAGCATTGTTGATGCTCATCAGGCTGGAAAAGGTTACAAAACCATCTCTAAAGAGTTTGGACTCCACCAATCCACAGTCAGACAGATTGTGTACAAATGGAGGAAATTCAAGACCATTGTTACCCTCCCCAGGAGTGGTCCACCAACAAAGATCACTCCAAGAGCAAGGTGTGTAATAGTCGGCGAGGTCACAAAGGACCCCAGGGTAACTTCTAAGCAACTGAAGGCCTCTCTCACATTGGCTAATGTTAATGTTCATGAGTCCACCAACAGGAGAACACTGAACAACAATGGTGTGCATGGCAGGGTTGCAAGGAGAAAGCCACTGCTCTCCAAAAAGAACATTGCTGCTCGTCTGCAGTTTGCTAAAGATCACGTGCACAAGCCAGAAGGCTATTGGAAAAATGTTTTGTGGACAGATGAGACCAAAATAGAACTTTTTGGTTTAAATGAGAAGCGTTATGTTTGGAGAAAGGAAAACACTGCATTCCAGCATAAGAACCTTATCCCATCTGTGAAACATGATGGTGGTATTATCATGGTTTGGGCCTGTTTTGCTGCATCTGGGCCAGGACGGCTTGCCATCATTGATGGAACAATGAATTCTGAATTATACCAGTGAATTCTAAAGGAAAATGTCAGGACATCTGTCCATGAACTGAATCTCAAGAGAAGGTGAGTCATGCAGCAAGACAACGACCCGAAGCACACAAGTCATTCTACCAAAGAATGGTTAAAGAAGAATAAAGTTAATGTTTTGGAATGGCCAAGTCAAAGTCCTGACCTTAATCCAATAGAAATGTTGTGGAAGGATCTGAAGCGAGCAGTTCATGTGAGGAAACCCACCAACATCCCAGAGTTGAAGCTGTTCTGTACGGAGGAATGGGCTAAAATTCCTCCAAGCCGGTGTGCAGGACTGATCAACAGTTACCGCAAACGTTTAGTTGCAGTTATTGCTACACAAGGGGGTCACACCAGATACTGAAAGCAAAGGTTCACATACTTTTGCCACTCACAGATATGTAATATTGGATCATTTTCCTCAATAAATAAATGACCAAGTATAATATTTTTGTCTCATTTGTTTAACTGGGTTCTCTTTGTCTACTTTTAGGACTCGTGTGAAAATCTGATGATGTTTTAGGTCATATTTATGCAGAAATATAGAAAATTCTAAAGGGTTCACAAACTTTCAAGCACCACTGTATGTATAAAATGAACTGAAAAATGAATCGCTCTTATTCGCTCGTCCTCTTCAGCTGCCATATTAAGGGCCATTTCATTGCTTGTTAGCGTATTAGATATTTATTAAGAATATCTAGTGTATTTCGATTTAGCAAATCTAACAGTGAACTAGCGCTTGTTTTGCGTGTGCTTGTCTGAAATTGCACAAAGACCTGGTTTATATTTAGTGCTTCATTTATTTTAAAAACTGTACGCAGGATGTAGAATTTGATTAAAAAATAATGAAAGAATCTTTCAGTTCTGCTCCTTGTACATTTAGTCATTTTAAAAGCAGGTTAAAGACGAACGTTTAAACTGTGCGAGTGTTTCCTGCTCATGCTGCATACAAACACGTCTGACTGAAGGGTCTGAGGGTTAAAGTGTTGACTCATGGCTGTGTTTCACTTCACAAATCTACCGAAGTTGCCTGGTTCAAAAGGTTTTTTTACTTACAAATTTTTTTTTTTAAATATTCTATTTTAATGGTTATTTATTTTTTTAAATATTATATTCAGGACACGCCCAGTGTAGACTGATGAGGGTGTTTATGTGGCTTATATAGAGAATAAGGTGTGGAATAAAGTACTGAATACCCATGATGCATGGTGCAGTGGGGTGTTTGTAGGGATTAGAGATTCGGGAGTAGGGCACTGGGCTAAAAAAGAATACCTATAAAAGGTTTTAGGCAAAGAAGTCTAAATTTCTAGCATAAAAAATCCAAAGCAGAGTTGCATAGAGCTGACAGCAGAGAGCTTCTGCTTCCTCAAGTGCTTCTTTTTTAGTCCGAGGTCACTTTTTATTCTCTGCACACACACGCACACACACACACACACACACACACACACACACACACACACACACACACACACACTTGACTGATGAGATTTTAACAATTGCAATAACTAACAGTTGCTGCCTTTATTGCTGAAGGGTTTGTATTGTTTTGGGGTTTATTTTTTGCACCGTTGGGCCGTAGCAGAGTGTTAAGTGCGCTATAATAACAATAATTAACAAAATTTTAAAAAATCATCTCTTCTTGTTTTCTCCTCCTGCCATGGAGAACCCATGTCCACTAAGCACACTGCTGGAGCTGTTTTTTTAATATCGGTTATTAGTTCACTCATCCACCATTTTCCTCCTTTATTCCTCCTCATATTTTATGTAAGCAGGTGTTCTGAACACGCAGTGCTGGCGATTGTTATCAGAAAATCATATAAAATATTCTAAAATAGTGTCTATTAAACATCCAGCAAACTCTTAAATAAGATGTACATGAGATAAAACACCCATATAACAGCTGTTTACACTGATCTGGGACTGTCCCTGATGGGTGTGGCCTAATATGCTAATGATCAGCTTGAGTGAGAGTGCTATGTCTGAGACTCCGCCTCCAGTTAGTTATCCACCCTGACATTACCCTGAAGAGGAAGCATTCACACACTCCGCACTCACGTCCTGACTCTCATACTCGTCTCCGTCGTGGGCCTCATCCCGATTCGCCGCTTTCTCCAGGCGATGGATGATGCTGTTCAGGTTGGCGGCTTTCCGCCTGCGCAGACTGCTGTCTCTCAGGATTCCGGGCGCAGCCGAGGATTCTGGAAAGTTAAACGTGGAGTCCGGGAGCTCAGAACACTCCTGCGTTCCACTCGTCTGTTCCTCGGAGACGCCGTCTGATTTCATTGCAGCTGCTTCCATGAAGACTCCACGCCGAATACGAGACCTGGAAACAGCAAACAGGAAGTGTTCCAGCCTCTCCTCTAAAGCTCTGTCCCAAACCTCCACACTAAATTTTGTGTCTAAAAAGCAACTTGGAATAACACACACAGAAGTAATATATTTTCTTCGGGGTCCAAGCAAGGAGTGCTGTAACCTTACTGGCTTTGTTTGGATTTTTCTTCTTCTGATTCTCTGCTGAAATTAATCCTTCAGACCAAACCACAAGCCCTATAGAAGTGATCCCGACTCAGACAACTGAGATGGGCCAAAACAGCCTGATGGTGGTGCTATAGTGCAAGCATTCATGCTTTGGACAATATCAAGAGAACCGTGAGTCCTACACTCGAAATTATTTTTAACTCTTACTCCTTGGCTTAAGCCAAATTTATATCGGCCCCACCCATTGTCCACCATTATGGATTTTTTTCTGCTAATTTGCATAACACGCAAAGCCTACATTTGTGAGCGAGCTAGTCCTAGGAAGCAGGAAGGATGTTCATCTAAGGCATCTTTACTGTTCTGTGTCACTCGGCAATAACAGGCCACTGGGGGGTGCTTAGACCCAGCAGATCACTGCACTCAGCTATATTTATTACATCATTAATAATCTGATGGTCTGGGATGTAGGCATGGACAATGTCTTGTTGTCATGGTAACTGGAAAAGTTTTGTTGTGATGTTATTTGGTAATTGGTCAGATTTTACAGTTTTAAAATGTATAGATTTAAATCTTAAATGTTTTTTAATCCTGTCTTCAATGTCTGGTTTTCAGAATCAAAGTTTCCTTCAGATTGTATAAATGTCATTCTTTTAGAAAAAATGTAATTAACTCTTCATCATTATTTGTGTAAAAAGATCTCATCTCATTATCTGTAGCCGCTTTATCCTGTTCTACAGGGTCGCAGGCAAGCTGGAGCCTATCCCAGCTGACTACGGGCGAAAGGCGGGGTACACCCTGGACAAGTCGCCAGGTCATCACAGGGCTGACACATAGACACAGACAACCATTCACACTCACATTCACACCTACGGTCAATTTAGAGTCTGTGTAAAAAGATCTGAATCTAAAAACAAACATTATTATTATTATTATTATTATTATTATTAAGTGTGTTTTGGATAAATACAGAAGTGATTATAGGAAATCGCATGTGCTGATTGGTTGAGAGATTTGGATAATTTCACCTCCAGTGACTCGGCAAAATGGCAGCCAAGCATTTCATCACTGTAAGTGAGGAAGAATGACAAATAATGAAAGAAAATGCTGTTCCTAAAAGCACTAAAGATACTATGAAGTTTGGTCTAAAACTATTCAAAGGTAAGGTGGAACTGTGATTTATTTTATCGGTTTCAAAATAAAGTATTTTATGTGACTCGGTACAGATAAGTGACACAAATCTGCGCCGCGCCGTTATTACATTTACATGCCGCATTTGCAGTTTGAAATAAATTATTTTTTAAATATATTACTATTATTATTATTTTTAAAGGATATGGGACATGAAACATAAAAGCACGCTCTCTCAGTTTCTTTCCATTAAAAATATGAATTAATTGCATCAACAAATACAAAATCATCTATTAAATTCAGCAAAATCGTTATATTCGTGATGATTATATGGCATTTCTGCTCGACTTCCGATATGCATTTTTTGCAACCGGAAGAGCCGCTGTCACGTGATCATACGTAACAAAAACTTTCGGGCACAGCACAAGCGGGTAGATGAATGGAGAAGTGGATGACAAGAAAATTGTTTTTATAGTCTTTAAAGTACATTGGACATCATACATTGGACATCATGGTGTATTGTGCTGCTTATGGTTGCAATAATTCCAATGGGAAATGCCCTGGAGTAAGTTTTTTTGCATTTCCCAAGGACCCGAAGCTGAGGAAAGTGTGGGCTCACCTGCGCATGCGCAGTAGGCTTGGTAGGACAAATCCAAGAGGTAGGATAACTTTACAGAACACCTGTTGAAAAAACTTTGCACCTACTGTTTCCCACAAACTGTGTTCGGACCATTTCACTGAGGATTCTTTCAACACTAATACTCAGGTACTGAGCGATATTAATTCATGAAACATGAAACAGGAAGTATAAGGATGAGAAAAAAAACAGTTTAAATCGGGAAGCTGCGCACATTTGCGCCAGCCTGCACAAATGTGCGCAGCTTCCTGATTTAAACTGTTTTTTTCTCATCCTTATACTTCATGTTTCATGAATTAATATCGCTATTTTTTTAAAAAAAATCGGATCTGCGCGATTCAGCCGTGAAAAAGGCGGCATCCGCTGAAAGGCGCGCTGTTTGCATCCCTGCACGAAGGCCAGGGGACAGGGCAGGAATATTTTTGTTGATATGAGTGATCCGGTGCGATTTCGCGACCCCCCCTGTTGAAGACCTCTGCGCTAAGCGACTGAAAGCCGAGGTAAGGATTAGTATTATAATTTTGGGTGTATCAATTATTGATTATCATAATTCTGACTCGTTTCGCCATTTTGAATGTTTTCATCTCGGACTCTGGAAGCATTGTATCTCAATCAATCTCGAAAAATATCAGCAAAAAAAACCTAGCTTGCAACGGACTTTAGCTAGATCTATGATGAACTTTCAATGTATGATACAAAAATAATACTTCTTTCAACAGATCATTAGCCTTTGAGCAGAATTGTTTTTAACTTGCCAGGATGTGTTATCGAGCCGACCGCTTTCGGTTTCATGGGGATTGAATGAACTCTCACTCTCAGAATCATCTGACCCGTCAGAGTAAAGACAAGATCCATGTTCATGTGAATTTCCAGCTATCGGTTTGAATTGATAGGGTCTAACTTCACATCTCTGTGAAACATCGGGAATATCACTGTCGATGGTGTCCATTTCGGTAACCTGTTTACATTAGATTCCCAAGCGCTGGCTCCTTGGAAAGTTTTTGTTGCGTCACGGGTCACGTGACCACCTAGCTCATTAACGAATCCTTGTTTTACGCTGATGTATAGAAAAACTTGAATAATGTGATGATTTTCACATTTTTGACACCCTGCAGTGATTTAGATGGCATTTCTTATGTCCTTTATACATAATTATGCCCAGGTAAAAATCCATGTCCCATATCCTTTAAATAACCACTGGTGTATTTATACTAAAACAATTATCTGCCTCAGGCTCAGTGAATATCAGTGAATAATATCCTCAACTTCATCTCAGTTGTTATTCACTGATATTCATTTCACCTTCAGCGAATAACTGTTAAATAATAATAATAATAAAAATAATGTTTATTTAGGGTGGCACGGTGGTGTAGTGGTTAGCGCTGTCGCCTCACAGCAAGAAGGTCTGGGTTCGAGCCCCGTGGCCGGCGAGGGCCTTTCTGTGCGGAGTTTGCATGTTCTCCCCGTGTCCGCGTGGGTTTCCTCCGGGTGCTCCGGTTTCCCCCACAGTCCAAAGACATGCAGGTTAGGTTAACTGGTGACTCTAAATTGACCATAGGTGTGAATGTGAGTGTGAATGGTTGTCTGTGTCTATGTGTCAGCCCTGTGATGACCTGGCGACTTGTCAAGGGTGTACCCCGCCTTTCGCCCGTAGTCAGCTGGGATAGGCTCCAGCTTGCCTGCGACCCTGTAGAACAGGATAAAGCGGCTACAGATAATGAGATGAGATGTTTATTTAATAACTATTTTTAAAAACTCTTGGACACTTTTATAAGGACAATGATGAGACGTTTCAGTTATAACGATGCACAATTCAACAGCTCTCGATGCTGAAGGTTCTGTGAACAAAAAATGGTTTTGTTTTCACTTTGTAACGTTTAGCTGTAAATTTCACAAATCTCCTGTATTTACTATAAATCATAGTGTGTGTTATGAGTGTGAGTGTGATGAGAGTGTGAGCATGATGAGTCTTTGACCTGTAGTTGTGGAACCAGTTGATGACGGTGCTGACTTTGAGTCCAAGTTTCTTTGCAAGTTCCTCAATGGTTCCTGGTGAAGGATATGGTTTCTCCTCGTATGCTTTTCTCAGAAACTCTTTCTCTTGCACAGTGAGGACGACCCGAGACTTCTTCAGCTGAGGAACACACTCCTGTCCAAACTCTCCCATACACACACCACTGTCCAGCATAGCATCCTCACACAGTGAGCTCATACGCCTCTTCAGATACACTGGAGACAACACACACACCAGGATTGTTATAAAGGGCATCAGTAGCAGACTGTGGTCAAAATACAACAATGAGGTGCGATTCAAATTTAAAAACACACTTAAGAGAGTTTTAATTTTAAGAAATATTAAATCTCCCATGACTCGACTGCTTCACTACAGAATTTTCATGACAACTAAAAAAAAGATGTTTTGCCTTTACAGTGCCATTATATTCAATGTGCAGCATGAATTTATTCCTCATTTTTTATATCAGACACATGTATAAATACTCCAACTGTTAGTCTGAATCTCAAATGAAAGATAAAAATAAAACAAAATAAATAAAACTAAACTTAAATTAATAAGGAATAGATAGATAGATAGATAGATAGATAGATAGATAGATAGATAGATAGATAGATAGACTGCAATAACTGAAAAGTTTGTCCCTTTTTAACTTCTTCATGCATTTTTTTGCTCGAACTGTGACAGTATGAAGGTGTTAAATGACCAGTAGGGGGCAGTCTCTGAATAAAATCTTACCAAATATCACACAGGAGACAAAACATAACTATAATCTCATCTCATCTCATTATCTCATCTCATCTCATTATCTGTAGCCGCTTTATCCTGTTCTACAGGGTCGCAGGCAAGCTGGAGCCTATCCCAGCTGACTACGGGCGAAAGGCGGGGTACACCCTGGACAAGTCGCCAGGTCATCACAGGGCTGACACATAGACACAGACAACCATTCACACTCACATTCACACCTACGGTCAATTTAGAGTCACCAGTTAACCTAACCTGCATGTCTTTGGACTGCGGGGGAAACCGGAGCACCCGGAGGAAACCCACGCGGACACGGGGAGAACATGCAAACTCTGCACAGAAAGGCCCTCGCCGGCCACGGGGCTTGAACCCGGACCTTCGTGCTGTGAGGCGACAGCACTAACCACTACACCACCGTGCCACCCCATAACTATAATTCTTTATGTAATAAGATTCAGAGGATTCAGCTGTCAGTAATGTTGATGTTGACTGGATGTATTTCTTCATGTGGTGGAATGTGTGTGTATTTTCCTGTGTTTACTTGTAACATGTAAATCCACATGATAACGGAGAGAAGAAGTGGGCGGAACCAGCAGACAATCTGTGTTTGCAAATAAGTCTGCTTTTGCTCTTGTGGTGGTTTCATGACCTGAGGATGCGTTATAACCTGTGATGAAGCGTCTGAAAGAGAGTGTGTGTATGTATGTGTGTGTGTTCTACAGTGATAATGCTGTACCTTTTTTCTCAGTGTGTTTGATTTCTTTCAGTTTCTGGATGTTGTTCTTGTCGTTCAGCCATCGATGCATTCGCACAAATGGTTCGCGACCTTTCGCACTCAATCTGTGCCACGGTTTGGGCCGAGCCAACAGATCAGACACGGAACCCTGAGTCAGACCCAAAACAGCCTCACCGAACAGACGCTGACCTGCGCACGTGCACACACACACACACACACACACACACACACACACACACACACACACACACACACAGGAATTAATGACCATCTGAGTCCCAATAACACACTTAACTATTTTGCTTCTGTTAATAATAATAATAATAATAATCTCATCTCATTCTCATCTCATTATCTGTAGCCGCTTTATCCTTCTACAGGGTCACAGGCAAGCTGGAGCCTATCCCAGCTGACTACGGGCGAAAGGCGGGGTACACCCTGGACAAGTCGCCAGGTCATCACAGGGCTGACACATAGACACAGACAACCATTCACACTCACATTCACACCTACGCTCAATTTAGAGTCACCAGTTAACCTAACCTGCATGTCTTTGGACTGTGGGGGAAACCGGAGCACCCGGAGGAAACCCACGCGGACACGGGGAGAACATGCAAACTCCACACAGAAAGGCCCTCGCCGGCCATGGGGCTCGAACCCGGACCTTCTTGCTGTGAGGCGACAGCGCTAACCACTACACCACCGTGCCGCCCCCATAATAATAATAATAATAATAATACTTTCATGTACAACTGTGACTCTTAATCTTAATTCATAATAAAGTCAATAACAAAATCAACCATTATTAACAAATTATTAATTATTAATAAGCCCACAGAAGCTGAAATCTGTTTTCCACGAACACACCATTACAAAATTCTATTATTTTATTTATTTTCCAGTATTTTATACACAACTATATTTGTTACAGCTTTCGCATATTTTTAATCTTTTAATCACAGCCTTAATTTAATCATCCTTTAATTACACATGCTGTGTACAATTGAAAATATTTAGCTTCAGATTTGAGGCCTGTATTAAATATAAGTAGAATTTACTCCTGTACAATTTAATCTTAAATATTAAGTGGCAGACGTGACGTGTGAATATACGACAGAGTTCAGAGAGTTTACTGAAGACGTGCGATGATTAAAGTGATGTTTGTATTTTATTTTGTTTTCTCACTCACCGAGGTTATTATCACTCAGCACCTCTCTGACCCTCTTGCTGATGGAGTAGGTGTCGAGTTCTGGTGGCGTGACCAGCACTTCCTGCATGCTGGCTACAGTGTCATGGGATTCAGGCCCCACCTCTTCCTGCTGGTCCATAACGAGCTTAACGAGCTCCTCAGACGAGCTTCCAGGTGACTCGGGGGTGGGGCTAGCACTCGCTGAAGTCTCTGCTGAGACAGGAACAAAGGAACATTATTCTGTGCGTGTGTGTGTCTGTTTGTTTAGAGGACAGGATGACATTCAGCAGAATATATCTACAGTGACTAATGAGGGGTTATGCAGTGCCCTCAACCTCACACACAATATACACACACACACAATACACACACCCTGGAGGAGAATTTCTTTAGTCTGCTTTAATGCTCCTTAATGTAGGTCACACGGCTGATGCAATTCATCATGCACTGCCTTAACATCTCACTCACACACACACACACACACACACACACACACACACACACACACACACACACACACACACACACACACGTATGCACATCACTGCAAATTAATGAGATGACACAGTTAGGTCTTCTACGAAATCCAGGTCACTGTTTTTGTTATTGCATCAGGATTTAAGTTTAGAATTCAGTGAATAAAATTTTTTTTTGCATCAAGAAATGCAAACACACACACACACACACACACACACACACACACACACACACACACACACACATACTTTTTGCTTCAATACACACTGCAAACTAAACACGAGTTGACAACTGAGCCTTTTTGGGAGACGTGGCTAATCTAAAATTAAAGCGCATGTGTGCGCTCATGTGTACTGTTGTGTGTGTGTGTGTGTGTGTGTTACCCCTCATGAGATCCTGCAGTTCTCCTTCAATCCACAGCTGCATGCGTATAAATGGCTCTCTGCCTTTCTGAGTCAGTTTAGTCCACTGCTTCGGCCGAGAGAGCATGTCACTCACACTGCCCTGAGAGAGGCCCAGAATCTGCACACACACACACACACACACACACACACACACACACACTTTTCAGATGTTAGTGACACTAATCATGTTCAAACATCTCAGTGAAGAGGGCGTGGCCTCTGTGTGTGTCAGTGTTAGTTAAGGGGGTGTGGCCTCTGTGTCAGTCTCAGTGAAGTAGGCCTGGCATCTGACCACACCGCATTTCATACCTTTTCCCCGAACACTCTTTGGCAGATGCCGTTCTTGGCGAGTTTCTCTTTGACCTGCTGAGTGAGCTCCACCGTATCCACTTCCTCGTACATGAATCTTTCATACTGCTCGGATGTCAGCGGTGTTATCGTAGCTTTCGTTTGCTTTGTCTGCAGTGAAGAGGAAGAAGAGGAAGGGGAAGGACTGCTGTGAGGCGTCTCATTCGTGATGGACATCGACAAATTTTGTTCTGAGCTTCTGGGGAATGGAGGCGCCGTGCTCGACTGTTCCTTCCAGTAATCTTGTGAGGAAAGGGGAATCTCAGACACCATGTTGGCCAACTGAGGGGAAAAAAGGAAGTAAGGACTCAGGCAGATTATAAAAGAAAGGTGTTACTGTAATAACCATCTCATCTCATTATCTGTAGCCGCTTTATCCTGTTCTACAGGGTCACAGGCAAGCTGGAGCCTATCCCAGCTGACTACGGGCAAAAGGCGGGGTACACCCTGGACAAGTCGCCAGGTCATCACAGGGCTGACACGTAGACACAGACAACCATTCACACTCACATTCACACCTACGGTCAATTTAGAGTCACCAGTTAACCTAACCTGCATGTCTTTGGACTGTGGGGGAAACCGGAGCACCCGGAGGAAACCCACGCGGACACGGGGAGAACATGCAAACTCCACACAGAAAGCTCGAACCCAGACCTTCTTGCTGTGAGGTGACAGCGCTAACCACTACACCACCATGCCGCCCATTGTAATAACCATATCATACAAAACATCACCAAATGCTTTTAGTTAACATTCTATATTCCCAAGCGCTTGTATTTCAAATCTCCTACAGTGCCAGGATTCTATATCCTGGGTCTTTATTCCCAACCGAGCTCCATATTCCCAGAGTACATCATTCCAAAGACCCTCCATCCCCAGAGTCTGACAGTGTCCATAAATCTCTTGTACCTCTGTGTCTTCCCGAGTGTGTGCGTCTTTGTGCTGTTCGCAGTGTATCGTGCTCCACCACTGCTCCCTCCAGGAGTCCATCACAGGAGAGGCAGACGTGTTTTTCACAGACTTTAGCTCCACAGGTGAGTAAGGCAGCACAGAAATGGAGGAACCGAGTAATTTGGAGCCCAAACTGGAAAGGTCAGAGGACATCGTGGGACCGGGTGCCACCTGCTGCATGTCCAGGACAGAGGGGAGGTTGTCATCTGAGGAAACTGATAAGGACGAGTGGACACCTTCAACTGCAGGAACAGACAGAAAAAACACAGGTCTGTGTTTCAGACATTGCCTTTAGTAATATTAGTAAACCTCACAGGAAGTGACATCACACAGTCAGAGGACATGCAATCAACTCACTTTTGTGTCCGTGCAGGTCCCTTTTAGTCTGATCCAAAATGGACTTGAGGGATTCATCTGAGCTGCTTTCAGGAACACGGACTCTACTGGTAATATTACCTGAGAGAGAGAGACAGAAAGAGAGAGAAGGAAAAGGAAAGACAGGCAGACAGATGGAGAGAGAATCCGAGAAAGAGAAAAAGAGAGAAAAGAAAATCAAAACACCACCAAATGCCTCCGTATCACCTTCATTTTATAGAAATTCCTATAAAATACAAGGGGTTGGAGACTAGAGAAGGTGTGTCTTTGAATCCATATATGGAATTAAGAGCTGTTCAGAGTGGGCATGTCTTAAGTGAAGTTATTTGCATTGATATACTATTGTACACATTTAAACGACTTTACTAACAAACTAACCGGACTGGATTCCTGAGGGAAATTTTATTATCATATTTATATACGTTCACAAGCTGAATTTGTGATTACATTTTTCTCAATACTAATAATGTCAATAATGTTAATAAATTTCATTTATTGCCTCTCTGTCGTCCCTGAATGCTCCTCAACGTCAGGATGTTCTGCTCGTCAGACAGGAAGTGCCTCATCTTGTGGAATGGTTCTTTCCCACGAACAGTGAGTTTGTTCCAGGGTTTGGGGCGAGCGAGGATCTCGCTGACGGACCCCTGAGACAACCCGAGCACATAGTGTCCGAACACACGCTGCCCGATGTTGTGCTTCATCAGCTGCTCTTTAACCTGCCGTGCAATTTCAGCAGTGTCCACTTCCTCCTCCGTGTGCAGGTCAGTGCTGTACGGGTTCTGCCCGAATGTCCGCTGGAGCAACGAGTTACCTGAGGATTTTCCAGAGAGTGAAGGGAAAGTGGCACTGAAGCTGTGCATGAACAAATCAGAAGAAAAAGAGCGGGACGACTCAGGTGGAGCTTTGCTCTTCAGGAGGGTTTGAGAAAGGGGTGGAGTCTGTGAGTGGGCATGGTCAGAGTGAGGAGGTGTGGTGGAGGGTGAGGCAGGAAGACGGCTCTCGGCAAAACCTGAATGAGACAACAACATTAAACACCAGAGAGGATAAAACCCTGACAAACTGATGAAGAAAGAAAGAAAAATCAGGACAGGACTGACTAAAACACTAAAAGATGTAAACAGAGAGCTTATAATTGGCTTCAGGTGAGAATTAAAACACTACAGTCAGGTTTATAATCAGATGTACATCCCAAAAGTGAAGCAGTGTTTCCATCGAGAAGCCCAGAGGTGTGTACTGACCTGCTCTGATCTCACACACACACGCGCACACACACACACACCTAATGAGAGTGTCACTGCAGGGAAGAAAGTGACCTAAAAAGTGTCTATGGTCCACTGATTCCATCCTGTTCACTCTTCACTGGCCTTTTGTTATCCGCTTTCCTTATATGGTCATTGTTTCCTGTCCTCATTAACGCTCACTCTTTCTGTTACACCTGTTCAAGTTTCCTGTTTTCTTCACAGCTTTGTTAACTCACTCCTTCTGCTCCATCAGCTCTTTTTGAGTACAATCTTCTATAAATCCTCATTGCATGATCCATTAATTTGTGGATTTTTCAGCATAAAAAAGCAAAGTTTGTGTTTTAGAGCAGTCTGTTTTAGGCCATGTATTGTTTTTCCTTTAATTATTTATGCTTATTCTTTATATTATTTATATGGATGTTGTTTTTAACCCTGAGACAGATCCAGTATTTCTTTGCGAGAAAACTTTTCGCTGTGTGTTGTCTATTTTACATCCTCAAACACTCACTGATGAGGTCGTTGTTAACCGGTTGTTTTTGGATGCTGTCTCTGTCCTGACTGCTGTCCTCCTGCCTGGAAAGTGATGAGTCCTGCTGTCTCGGGGAACCCTGTGCAAAAACACATCGTACAGATTTTTTTTTTCTGTGTCATCAGGAGTCCAGCTTCCTGGGCTTGGAGATGAAAAAATAGAAGATGTTTAATCGCAAATATTGCAGACGGACTGTCTGAGACAGAAGGTTGCTTAGTAAAGAAGCCTGCATAAAGCCTTACCTGTTCTGTAGGACACTCTGAGGAACCCTGCTCCATGGACCTGAGGATGCTAGTGATGGGAGAATGTTGTGAAATAAGATGCAACAGGAAAAATGCATACAAGTAAGACTAAACACAAAAAAGCACACACTTGTTGTGTGAGAATAGACAAATAAGTTAACTCAGAAGAACACTTCTCACCCTCAAGCACTATTTACTGTCACTACTGAAGTATCCAAGCCAGAACAGTTTGAAAGATTACTATACACACCATAAATGTTCTAGAATTAAATATAATAATGCTGTTATTTCAGGAAATAAAAAGTGTGTGTGTTCTAGAAACAGATGATCTTTGACTGCAGGGACATTTTAAGCCTCAATATAATCTCATTTTTTGAGCATTAAACAGTTATGGAAATGAAACAGCAAGCAAACACGCCATGCTTCATAGGGTTCTTGCAGTTAAACGAGTTATTTTTCCCCCCAAAACATTTTCCTCCATTCCACTGGAATGTGTCCCAACAGGCCATCAGAACGAATTTAAATGTAGTATAACGGCTGAACAACGGGCCACATTCACTAACAGCCAACTTTATCAACTTTAATAGCCTTAAAATTATGGAGTTATGGAGTGAAGATTTAATCAGTTCACTTATGGCTCACGCTAACAGAGTTAATAGCCTCACTGCAGATCTGAGAGTCGATAAAGCACAGTGTTGCTCTTTAAATCTGATACTATTTACAGTCAGATTCAAATGTTAGCAGGTTCTAAACCCAGCAGTCCTGCAAAGTACACCTATAATAAGTTTAAAAGCTCTTTTTCTTTAAGACAGACGACAATCAAAGAGATTCTGCCATCTCATTTTTATCAATATGGTGCCTTTTTTTGGAAATGTAAAAAAAAACAACAACAGAAAAATCAGTGACTCATGTACAACTTATAAAACTATAAAAATGATACTTGGTGTGTTACAGTGTAAATCCAAAGTTTTAAGTGTTTATAACTCACCTCAGTTCCCTTTTTATCTCCTCATAATCTGCCTGAGCCTCCAGTTTCTCTTCAAGCTCCTAAAAACAAAGCAACAAATGAAAAAAAATCTACTGAAACATCTCACAGATCATCATACTTTACTTACTCACTCACTCATCCCTATTCCCTACTATCTACTCCCTAACCCCTACTCCCTGATCACTACTCCATAATTCTCTCCCTTGATATCTGCACCCTTATTTCTAATCCTTACGCACTACAACCTACTCCCTGCATTTTACTCCCTAATATCTACTCCCTACTCACAAGTACCTCTTCCATAATCTCTAATCTCTCATCCCTTTGTACTTTACTCCCTAATCCCTGATACCTACTCCCTGCTCCTGACTCAGCACTCCCTAATCCCTACTCACTCCTTGTTCCTTACTTCAAAATCTCTCCTAACTACTTCCTACTCACTAATACCTACTCCATAATCACCCCCTGTACTTCACTCTCTAATCCCTACTCCCTAAACCTTACTCATTAACACCTAATCTCTTGCTCCTCATCCCTAATCCTTTCTACCAACTCCCTACTCACCACTCCCTGCTCCCTAATTGCTAATCCCGACTTTGTATTCCCCAATTTGCTCCCTCCTCTTTCTCACTACTCACTACTCCCTACAGAAGTCTTTATGGGGAATCAGTACTACACAGGACACGTTACATATTCAAATCACACCTGAATCACTATATAGTGCACTATTTTGTAAGCCTGCTAGTGCACTCATAAAATCCCAGTGTATGGTTAGTATCCATATGAATGACATGGCGCTGGTGGTGCAGATTACCCATAATGCACTATATTTATACATTTAAACATATTTGATTATTGTTATTAAAAGGTCCATGATATTTACCATTAATCATACAGAAGTGCACTATGAAGTGAACAAGGCCTGGATTCAGTGGTCTACATGCGTGCGTGTGTGTGTGTGTGTGTGTGTGTGTGTGTGTGTGTGTGTGTGTGTGTGTGTGTGTGTGTGAGAGAGGCAGACCTGCAGCAGTATGTGTTTGGAGTCGAGCTTCTGCTGTAATTCTCTGATCTGATTGGCTGTTGAGTCGGTGAGTTCAGTCAGGCTGCTCTGGAGTTTCTGTACATCCTCCATCAGACGCTCCACCTCTCTCTGCTTCACCACAAGCTCCGCCTCCAGAGCCTAGACACACACACACACACAGATGTCCCCATGCACTCCCGAAACTGAACCCTCTGACACTTATATCAGTCCTGAGTGCACTACAGAGGCACCCTTCAGAGTGTCCTAGTATCAGAATAGGGAACAGAGTGGAGATAAAACCCTCCACTACACTCGTTTACACCACACCCAAACTGCCTACAGTGATTGTTCCCATAGCAACAGTAATCATTGTTTTTATTGTTCTTACTGTTTGATGGGGAAAAAAAACTATGAAAGTGCCTCAGAAAAACAGTCACATTATAGACACACCCCTAAGTGCAATTTACTCCACCATATTTTTACTTGTTACAACAAAATAAAAACACATTGAGAAGGAAAAAGAATAATTTGAACACTGATTTAACAAACTGCTAGGATACTGCACCTTGCAAAAGCAATCATGAAAAATTAAGCTAATACAGTCGACAAAAATACACAGTTACCAGTACCTAAAAAAAATAAAAAATATATAAAAAAACCTAGAGGACGTTCAATGACAGAGTTGTTACCTGATTGGCTGTCTGGACATCCATCATCGCCGCTTCTTTCTCACAGGGTCTGAGAAGAGAAACCACACCATTAATCACCACCATGGTGTTATCACTCAGGATAATTCGGTACCTTTCTGAACACATTTATTTGTTTTATTTGAACACATCATTAATCTCTCACACACACACACACACACACACACACACACACACACACACACACACACACACAATGAGACATCAGTGTACATCAGTGTGGCTAACACACACTTGCCATCAGGAGGAGCCCTGAGCCTGGAAACAAATTTTAGGGCTCCATTTTCACCAGAATTGTTTATATTAAGTACACACACACACACACACACACACACACACACAGAGTGTTCAACCTTCTCGCTTTCACACTAATCCTTACACTGTACTGTGTGAGTTCAAAGCAGAGTCACATGATCTACTAATCTGATATAATAGTGCCTGCTATCTCACAACACACACAATGGCATGGTGGTTTGTGTTTGTGTGTGTGTGTATGTGTGCATGTGTGTGTCAGGCAGAGGCCCATTTCTTTTCACTCTCAAGCTCAGTGTTTATCCACATTTTTCTTTCTACTGCCATTTGTAAGGAGGGTCCCTAGGTAGGCACCCTATGTTTCCCAGAGGTAATTACAGTCTGTTGCATGAAGCTGACTTCTGACCCTTTTGGCTTTCTGTGCACCGTCTGAGCCTTTTTAGTTTCCACTTTCCTTATTTGGCCATTGTTTCCTGTCCTTGTTAATCCCGTCTATATTCGTGCTCTTTATGAATCGTATATGGTGACCTAATAAAATCTTTTCATAAAACCTAATAAACAGTATTAGACTGTGTTCAGAACTAAAATTAGCTTCTTAACTTAATTAACACTGCAACAAAACCCACCTACTTCTGAATAGTGATGTATGATGGGATG
>NC_083593.1:4850770-4898270 GCF_027579695.1 Neoarius graeffei
CTAAACACTAAAATTTACAAATAACAAAAACATAAAACAGACAAATAGTATGATGCTGCCTAGAAATAACTGAAACGCTAATCGAGCTAGGCAGCAAATCGCTTCCCACTTCTCTTTACTTCATTTTCTCCTGTACACATTTCTGATCACATAGCAACTTTGCTTGTGTTTAAAGAGTGGTATAAATGTGTATGGCTAACAAGAGCACCTCAGTGTTCAGTTCACCCGCTGTTATTGTTTTGAAGGCAACGTCGGTATGCTCGGGGTCTTCGTATTTAATTTGCATAGATACTCGCGTTATACATCACACCTCTGGTTGTGGAACACCGGCACGCTGTGTAAAAACACACAGCCACGGCTTTATTTGGTTCACTCTAAACAACCAAAGCTGGAATATTGAGGGACTTTCTTTTGCAGAATATCTGTGTAAAATGGGCTTCTCTCTGTCTCTCTCTTGCTCACACACAAGCACACACGCACATAATTTCATGTGTGGATTCAACAGTGACCAGAGCATGATTTAATCTAATCTAATTCCCAGTAAATAATCAGCAGCCAGGGTTTGAACACTAACTGATTTCATTACTGGGAAAGAGGACGACGTCTTACTGACTATTTACAGTACACACACACACACACACACACACACACGTCGTCGCAGCACTTCAGGGTTTTATTATAACTAAAAAAGAAGTGCTGACAGGAAAAGAAAAACTTTTTGGGGGTTATTTCCTGAATATTCTGTACAGTCTGCAGATTCTTTAAGAAAAGGTAAAAAAAAAAAAAACCACTGGACCATAAAACTGCAAAATTATTTTATGCATTTTTTCCCCCGGCTTTGTATTTTTAATCTGTCTGTAAAACACATCATAAAAGAAAAATGAAAGGAGTGTTTAGTACGGTATGAAGTTTTATGTTTCAAGTGTGGATAAACAAACAAAACTGTGCAAATCTTGGTATCAAAGTGCTGACAGATGAAAACATGAAGAGAGACTCGCTTCTTTCACATTTCACACTGTCCTGTTTGTTTGGTTTTTTTGTCAACCACCAGCACGTTTTGTGTAATATATATAATCCCATGACAAGTAGTGGTTTTTGATTATAAGTGCAGCTTACAAAGTTCAAAGTAATGAAAAAAAAAATGCTAAGTGATAGCAAGTGATTTTTTTGGAGGTAAACATGGAGGACTGATGCTGCATCGGATGTGGAAAGTCGGAGCTCTGAATTATGTCATTGTTCGACATCTGTGTGTTTGAGCTACTTAGTGGAGTGAAGCCTCCATGTTTGTGTTTGGTTAGCAAGTGTATTCTCCTCATGTAGTCTGTGTGACAGATTTAATAAGATACTATACACTCACCGGCCACTTCATTAGGAACACCCATACATCCACCTACTGTTTTATGCAGTTTTATGTTTTATGCAGACAGCAGCACGATGCATAAAATCACGCAGATACAAATCAAGAGCTTCGGTTACCATTCTCAATGTTCAAACATCAGAATGGGAAAATTTCTGATCTCAAAGTGTGACTTTCACTGTGGCATGGGTGTTGGTTTGAGCCAGATGGATTCGTTTGAGTATTTCAGAAACTGCTGATCTCCTGGGGCTTTCACACAAAACAGTCTCTAGAGTTTACACAGAATGGTGCAAAAAATCCAAAAAACATCAAGTAAGCGACAATTCTGTGGGTGGAAACAAACACCTTGTTGATAGAGGAAAATGGTCAGATTGGTTCAAGCTTCTTTTGCCAGAAAGGATATAGCAACTCATATAATCACTCTTTACAACCGTGGTGAGCAGAAAAGCATCTCAGCATGCAACAGCAGAAGAACACATTGGGTTTCACTCCTGCAGCCAAGAACAAGTTCCTATTAAAGTGGCCGGTGAGTGTATCTGTATGTAAAGCTAATGTGTGTGTATCAGGGCTTTGAACCGGTTCAAGGAACGAAAACGAAAACCGGGAACTTTTTCTATTTCACATGGAACAGAAACGAAACCAGAAACTTTATTATTTTTTATGTTCCGGAACAGAAACGCTTATTAAAAATAATGGTAACCGGTTAATACTGGTTTTCATTTCGTTCCTCAAAGTTTCTGTAGCCTACAAATAAGTCATTCTTCTCCTGCGCAAGTTTCTATGACCCGCTGGGGTTCACTTCCTGTGTGACGTTCGCTGATTGAATGGAGAGAGCGGGAAGGTGGACTACTATCACTTCTCCATGTGATAATAAGTGAATTACTGAGTGTCTGAGCAAAGAAGAGCCTGAACGATGCAACCTCCCTACTGGCTGTTTGTAAAAATGTATCAGTTGTTGCCCTTCCCACGGGAATCATCGCGGGCTCGAGAGACGAGACCTGACGAGTTAGTTCGTTGGTAGCAGAACAAAATGTCTGGACACAAATCGGGTTTTCAGAAAAGGAAAGAAAATAAATGGACGGTCGAAAATACAAAAAAGGAGGCAGAAAATGCAAAACGAGTTTTAAGGTAGGACAAATGGTTACTTTTCTGAGGCAGCCCGCCGTGGCTGTAGGCTTTCAGTTGTGTCATTGAATGGTTACTTTTCTGAGGCAGCCCGCCGTGGCTGCCTGCAGGCTTATTTATTATAGCCCATTTAGTTAAAATAGTTGATCTAAAATGTTTATAGTTATAGTTATGTGATGGTTGTCCTGATTTAGACTGTTTTTTTTGGGGGGGGGGGGGTGGGGGGGGGGGTTTGCGCGATGTTGCACCCCGGTCCAGATTAGGGCAGAACCGGCCCTGGCTACATTTCAGGTGTAGTTTGTTTTATGTATGTATGTACTTGCATAGATGTGTACTTGGTCTTCCAATATGGCGCCTAACAAAATCTCGCGGCGCGGTGACGTCATGCGGTAGCCCTCTATAGGGCCTGACTAGCCTTTGGTAACACACTAAACGAATTATCTTTCATTTTTGGCACTTTTTCTGTTTGTGTAGATGGGAAGACATACTGAGAATCCAAATCACCAACATTTGAAATAATAATTGTTTTGAATTATTTCTTGTCTTATTTAATGAAGGTTGTAATAGAATTAGCCTACATTTGGCTTAAGCTGGATGAGACAGAGACATAATTTTATAGCCATTTGTTAAACAGCTGACAGGGAACGTAATTAACCGTTCCGGGAACGAAATTTTTTTGTTCTAACCGGTTCGGGAACGTCTATTTAATGGTGGAACCCAAAACCGGAAACGTTAAAATTCCGTTTCTGTTCGGAACGAACCAATAGGAAAAAAATTCTGGTTCAAAGCCCTGGTGTGTATATACAGTATTACTCATTTAAAGGTAAGGAGTGTTGCTGTGTTTACTGCTCATACTCTGCTTATTTGACGTCATTTGCTGAACTTGGACTTTAAAAACCATCCCAAACTCCTGAGCAGGAATTCCGAGCTGAGGCGGCATTTTCTTTGGGTTTTTTTTTTCCCTTTGGTTGGAAGTCGGGAATTACAAGTCTTTTATAAAGCATGCTGTCTACAGAGGAATAAAGAGAAGAAGAGTCAGATGTCTTACCTCAGATTGGAATCCCTTTAATAATGGAGTGATGTGTTCATGTAAATCCTGCAACACACACACACACACACACACAGCATGATGATGACTTTGAGATGTTAAATCTGTAATTAATTGTATGCCCCACAGCCCCTGCACCAGATTTAATCACCATATTTAACTCTAACTTGTTCACACACCCTGATCGGTGATTTTCTGTGACAGCCAATCAAATCTCCTGATGTAGTGATGTCACTAAGTGTACTAACGGTAAATAATCGTTACGACATTATTCTAATTTTGTGCTGCTCAGACACTCCTGGATTCTGTTGAACCGATTTCAGCCAATCGCACTGGACAACTTGGAAACGTCTACATATTAGGACACGCCCACTTTTTTAGGACATTTGAAAATACAGCCAAAAGCAGATCGTACAGACTGTGATCTCGTCTCGTCTTCTTCCGCTTTATCCGGGACCGGGTCGCGGAGGCAACAGTCTAAGCATGGAAGCCCAAACTTCCCTTTCCCCAGACACCTCGGCCAGCTCCTCGGGAAGAACACCGAGGCGTTCCCAGGCCAGCCGAGAGACATAGTCCCTCCAGCGTGTCCTGGGTCTTCCCCGGGGCCTCCTCCCGGGGGGACATGCCTGGAACACCTCCCCAGGGAGGCATCCAGGAGGCATCCGAAAAAGATGCCCGAGCCACCTCAGCTGGTTCCTCTCGATGTGGAGGAGCAGCGGCTCTACTCCGAGCTCCTCCCGAGTGACTGTGCTTCTCACCCTATCTTTAAGGGAGCGCCCAGCCACCCTGCGAAGGAAACTCATTTCGGCCGCTTGTATCCGCGATCTTGTTCTTTCGGTCATTACCCAAAGCTCATGACCATAGGTGAGAGTCGGAACGTAGATCGACC
This sequence comes from Neoarius graeffei, assembly GCF_027579695.1. Lineage (NCBI taxonomy): Eukaryota > Metazoa > Chordata > Actinopteri > Siluriformes > Ariidae > Neoarius > Neoarius graeffei. The sequence continues at coordinate 4,855,190 of NC_083593.1, forward strand.
GGTAAATTGAGAGCTTCGCCTTTTGGCTCAGCTCCTTCTTCACCACGACGGACCGGTAAAGCGACCGCATCACTGCGGAGGCTGCACCGATCCGCCTGTCGATCTCACGCTCCATCCTTCCCTCACTCGTGAACAAGATCCCGAGATACTTAAACTCCTCCACTTGAGGCAGGACTTCTCCACCAACCTGAAGAGGGCAAGCCACCCTTTTCCGGTCGAGAACCATGGCCTCGGACTTGGAGGTGCTGATTCTCATCCCAGCCGCTTCACACTCGACTGCAAACCACCCCAGTGCATGCTGGAGGTCCTGGTTTGAAGAAGCCAATAGGACAACATCATCCGCAAAAAGCAGAGATGAAATCCTGTGGTTCCCAAACAGGATTCCTTCCGGCCCCTGGCTGCACCTAGAAATTCTGTCCATAAAAATTATGAACAGAACCGGTGACAAAGGGCAGCCCTGCCGGAGTCCAACATGCACTGGGAACAGGTCTGACTTACTGCCGGCAATGCGAACCAGACTCTTGCTCCGTTCGTACAGGGACCGGACAGCCCTTAGCAAAGAGCCCCGAACCCCATACTCCTGAAGCACCCCCCACAGAATACCACGGGGGACATGGTCGAATGCCTTCTCCAGATCCACAAAGCACATATGGACTGGTTGGGCAAATTCCCATGAACCCTCGAGCACCCTATGAGCTGGTCCAGTGTTCCGCGACCAGGACGAAAACCGCATTGTTCCTCCTGGATCCGAGGTTCGACTATCGGTCGAATTATCCTCTCCAGTACCCTGGAGTAAACCTTCCCTGGGAGGCTGAGAAGTGTGATTCCCCTATAATTGGAGCACACTCTCCGGTCCCCTTTCTCAAAAAGAGGGACCACCACCCCAGTCTGCCACTCCAGAGGCACTGTCCCCGACCGCCACGCGATGTTGCAGAGGCATGTCAACCAAGACAGCCCCACAACATCCAGAGACTTGAGATACTCAGAGCGGATCTCATCCAACCCCGGTGCCTTGCCACCGAGGAGCTTGCAAACCACCTCAGTGACTTCGGCTTGGGTAATGGACGAGTCCACCTCTGAGTCATCAGCCTCAGTCTCCTCAGTGGAAGACATGACGGTGGGATTGAGGAGATCCTCAAAGTATTCCTTCCACCGCTCGACAATGTCTTCAGTCGAGGTCAACAGCTCCCCACCCGCACTGTAAACAGTGTTGGCAGAGTACTGCTTCCCCCTCCTGAGGCACCGGACGGTTTGCCAGAATTTCTTCAAGGCCGACCGATAGTCCTTCTCCATGGCCTCCCCGAACTCCTCCCAGTTCTGAGTTTTTGCCTCCGCAACTGCCCGAGCTGCAGCACGCCTGGCCTGCCGATACCCGTCAGCTGCCTCAGGAGTCCCAGAGGTCAACATGGCCCGATAGGACTCCTTCTTCAGCTTGACGGCATCCCTTACTTCCGGTGTCCACCACCGGGTTCGGGGATTGCCGCCACGACAGGCACCGGAGACCTTGCGTCCACAGCTCCGAACAGCTGCATCCACAATGGAGGTAGAGAACATGGTCCACTCAGACTCAATGTCCCCCGTCTCCCTCGGAAGCTGGGAAAAGCTCTCCCGGAGGTGGGAGTTAAAGACCTCCCCGACAGAGTGCTCGGCCAGACGTTCCCAGCAGACCCTCACCATACGTTTGGGCCTGCCAGGTCTGTCCAGCTTCCTCCTCCGCCAGTGGATCCAACTCACCATCAGGTGGTGATCAGTTGACAGCTCAGCCCCTCTCTTCACCCGAGTGTCCAAGATATAGGGCCAGAGATCAGATGAAACAACAACAAAGTCTATCATCGACCTCCGACCTAAGGTGTCCTGGTGCCACGTGCACTTATGGACACCCCTATGCTCGAACATGGTGTTTGTTATGGACAAACCGTGACTAGCACAGAAGTCCAATAACAAAACACCACTCGGGTTCAGATCGGGGAGGCCGTTCCTCCCAACCACGCCCCTCCAGGTGTCACTGTCGTCGCCCACGTGAGCATTGAAGTCCCCCAGTAGCACAATGGAGTCCCCAGTCTGAGCACCCCTCAGTACCTCTCCCAGGGACTCCAAGAAGGCCGGATACTCTACACTGCTATTCGGCCCGTAGGCACAAACAACAGCAAGAGCCCTCTCCCCAATCCGAAGGCGCAGAGAGGCGACCCTCTCGTTCACTGGGTAAACTCCAACACAGACTGTGATAAACAGGAAATTATTTTGCTTTGAAATGTTTCTAGTTGGGAGAAAAAACTGGGCATCTTCTCACATCTCATCACACACACACACACACACACACACACACACACACACACACACACACACACACACTCTCATTAAGGTAACTTTCCAGGCTGCTTCGTCAGCAGTAAAGTTTCCACCCACGGTGTTTTCATGGATCTCGGTGCTCACACCACGGGAGTAACGGCTTATTGAGCTCGGACATAAATTCAGAGCGCTGTAACTGGAACAGGAAGCTGATTTATTGCAGCACCGCAGACACAAAAACCCAACTTTTTTCCATTTATTCATCCTCATGAGGAATTCACAGGAGGGAGGAGGAGAGCAGGAACAGTGCAGCCATGATGTGAAAGATAAACAGGTCTAAGGGGAATTACAGGGATTTCACCTTCTGCCTGATGTCATGGCTGATGCATCGATGATGCGAACACTGAACACTCGACCTGTTTGTGTGTGTGTGTGTGTGTGTGTGTACTGGACTGTGATAAGAACAGAATGTAAATCAGCGAGTTAGATCACGTACAAGTCATTTATGTTCAAAGCTGCATTGCAGTGTGTTCTGTTTCAGAACAACACAAACGATTATTTAGTAAACACATGACTAGCCTCGTGACTGTGTTATCTTTTTTACATGAGTGGACTGGAAATGAGTGAACATTGCAAGCTAACAGGAAATGCTAATGTTTATTCCTTCACATGCTTCAGCTCTATAAAGAAGAAAAGAATCACAACAATGAGAAAAAAATTAACTTGTAAATAAAAAACTCAAAACACATCATGTGACATCTATGACGTGAGAAATTTATCGATTAGAAATCTCACTAGTTATGAGAGATATTAGCTAGCTTGCTGCTGCTTTAAATTAAACAGTATAATAGTTTGCCAAGCATTAGGCAACTATTACACAGCTAGCAAACTTGCCTATAAGTTTTAAAAGTTTAGAATATTGGCTAATTCTGGCTAATTTGCCAAGTCATCAGTAGCTCATTTGTTAAGAAGCAGCTTCTTTAGATTTCTGTGTCCAAAAATATTCAGCCATAACACCACAATTCTGTGCATTAAAGTGTTAAAATAGCACAAAGTGGATAAATTCTGACGTTAACGTCAAAATGTTAGCTAACATACAGTGAATTCAGCTAGTTAGATGAATTACATGCGAAAACATTTAGCCTTAAATTGTTTTTTCTAGCTAATGCAGATATTGTTCAAATTACACACAATGTCTCTGTCTCCTTCTTTCTCCCTCCCTCTTTCCTTCCATCTCTCACCTTCTATTTCCCTCTTTCCTTCTTTAATTGTCTCTCTGTCTCCTTCTCCCTTTCTTTCTGTCTCCCTTTCCTTCTTTCTTTCTGACTCTGTCTCTTTCTTTCTTTCTGTTACTGTCTCATGCTTTCTTTCTTTCTGTCTCTCCCTCTTTCTCCCTCCTTTTTTCCTTCTCTCTCTCTCACCTCCGGTGTGTGTTTCTTGAGCTCGTTGCTCTGGTCGATGAGTTTTTTTCGTGTTTGTTCGTTCTCATGCTGTGTGCTGGCGAGAGCGTTGGCGGCGACGTCCAGGTCTTTCTGTAGTACACACACACACACACACACACACACACACACACACACACAGGTTACACCTGCTGATCTTGACTCAGACATGATGTTAAATTTGAGGCTTTGAGCTTCTATCACCAAGTGGATTTATAATATATTTATAAAATACTGAATGTAGATCAGAGACTTTCCTGATTTGACTACACACACACACACACACATACATTGCCAGACCTTTGCTAAGTGTGTGCAAGTGAGTCTGCACTAGCCTTCAGTACTCACACAAGCCGTCCAACTCAGAGATTAACATCTCAAACAAAGCAGCTCTGATATAAACACAGACATTATTAATCACACACACACACTGATAAAGAACTTAGACACAATGGAGTAAAAATAAACTAGTGCGCGCACACACACAAACACACAGAGGAAGTCAGACTGAGGTGTTTAAGTCAAGTGAAAAATGGAAATATTTAGATATTCCAAAGTAAACTGTCATTGTGGTTTTTTGGGGTTTTTTTTTACTGTAATTTACTTTGTTATAAATCTGTCTGAAATATTTGGAGACTGTTGTCATTGTATTGCTGTGTTTAGTCACTGTATTGTTAAAAAATGCCTGCGTTACCGTACCCTTTCACTATGTGACTTGCGAGCAGTTTGTGTTTGCAGAGGAGAAGCTTCATGAGCACGCTATGTCTAATCCTATGTCATGAAAAGCACAAACTTAACATGCTACACTTAAAGCAGATACGCGGAACCTTTATTTTTAAATACATTTCGGAGTGGATGGTATCTCCATCCTTGACTCTTGTGTGCTGCATAAATGGGAATTTAAAAAATATATTTTTGAGAATTAAAATCGACCGCAAAATTGGCATTGGAGCTGCCCCGCTGAGCCACCCAGCCCTGAGTGCGTGATGTCACAGCGGGAACCGGTTTTAAGGCCGAGGCCTTTTACAGCTATAGACCAAAGTCATATAAATAAAAATTTATGGTGAAAGTAAGAAATACCGTTACCGACTTACTCAACTAAAACTGATTTGACTTCATTGATTGTGGCAGGCCCGGCGCCAGGAACAGTTTACTAAGGGGGCAATTAGAAATCGCAAGGGGGCAAATATTTTTCATATAGTGTGTAGTAGTGATGGCGGTCTGACAACGTGTTTCAAACAATTAACTGCGCCAACCACAAAACCACGGCCCCGAAGGTTGCTTTAGTCCGGGAAAATCATGTGGCATATTACCAGGGCAGTTGCGCTTTATCAGCCCCCGTGCCCACCTGTTAACCCACCCCTCCAATTTTCTCACAAACACGCATTACAACCGGAAAGATGCCAAACATAAAACAACACACACAAACCTACAGGCAAGTCCTTTACATTTAAAATACATACAAATAGCTCCGCGGCATGAAAACAAAACGTCAATGCAAGTCTAAGGTACTTGGCTCGGCGGCCAAAATCATAATTTAAAAAAAATCAACAGACCCCGCGGCTGCACCAGTAATAGCCTTCCTGACTTGCACCGAGTCAACGCTAACCACTTAATCCGCGATCCCAGTTTAGGCGTGTAGGGGACTAAACACTGTGAAGTGATGAATTTTCACCCCCGCTGCATGGGGGGTGACGTCAACGACACATATTCTTACGCTATTTGCGCACAAAGCGGACCATATATGAACACATACACCGACATAAACGGAGATAAACTTAGCCTACAAAGAAAGAAAATGGATTCACAATATTGTGATTGAATTCGTTTAATTCAGTGGGGGAAAGACTACTCCCGTAAACTGACTGCATATTGCAGGATATTGCAGAGACAGTGCACTTGTAAGTGTGCATGTAAAACCCCCGCCCGCCCGCACGACCCCTCCCCTTGTCCTTATCACAGGTCTGTGTGAGCGCGGCTGTCAGCATTTCACACACACACCCACAATAACTAGTCCCCAGTTAGGATTGATACATATGTCTAAAACAGGTGATTTATGTGAAATATATTTTTGTGCAATGCGCAACCACTTAATATTTCGTATTTGAAAATGCAAATTATTAATATGTCTATAATACATTATATTTTCATAAGAAAACAATTAAGTGATCTGAGTCTCCGTTGAGGGGGCGGGGCTGTAGCCACGAGGGGGCGACGCCCCCTTTCGCCCCCCCACGGCGCCGGGCCTGGATTGTGGGTTGAGTCTCATTAAAACAGGATGGGTGTTATAACTTATGCAACATACTGCACATGTACATGCATGCATTTTCACTGATAAAACATAAACAGCTAATTAAATAATCAGATGAACTGAGACAATCACATTCTGAAGCAAATTAAATAATCTTATACCAGTAACTTAAACACACAATACAAGTTACATGGATTAATCTCAATGCAGGTAAACAACGAGTGTTGTTGTTTTGTATCCAAATGAGAGTCGGAGCTTACCCGTCTGTGTTCTCACTTCTTGAAGGCCAACCTTGTGGCCGATTGTTTTGAAACAATCTGACTTTCAGTTGTTCGTTCAGTTCTCCATTCATTCTCTTCTTCCACGTAAGAGCGAGATATTGCTGCTGAGGCAAGCATATCCAGCGGAGAAATCAGATGGCTGGTCCACTCATTCTCCATTTTCTCCATACTGAGTACTCCGCCATTACTGCTTGGCTCAGGCATTTACTAAAACCCGGGACGGGATGTCACCAGTTTTAGCTACAACTGCGGGGAGGTCACTGCCAGAGCGGTAATATGTCCCATCATGTCCCGTTCCGTCCCGGGTTTTAGCAATAACCCTCGGCTCAGGAGAACTGGTGCAACTGAACTTACTTTCCTTTTCTTGTAGTTTTCTTTTCCTTTAATTGTTGTTACTGCACCCTCTTTCAATGCGGGCTTATAGCCAACACTCCTCAACAGATCAGAGGTCTCGTACGAGTCTTAAGTAAAATGTGCAGAGCAGAGGAGAGACCACTTCGTAGGCACCCAATGTGCCCGTGAACTCCTCACAAAACACGTCCAAATCTTTGCAGTTTGAACATCCTTGGGCCATGAATGCAACGTAAATCCACCTTCTGTCGTGTTGCTGCACTGACCAGCAACACATCTATGTGGCATGGTGATAAATTAGCTCAAAATGGAAGCTCAAAGTTGCAGTCAGCTCTGTGTTTTAGTATAGCGGAAGTGGCGATGAGACCAATAGCCTTCCTGTGGTGACGTCACAGATGTCAAGGTCATTCGCTCAGACCGCTACCTATATGAATCATTTTAATCATAAAAATTACTATATTAGATTTACTGTTAAAGCTTAAAACTATTCCTGTGCCATTCTTGAGGTCTCAAGGCATTTATAAACAAAAAGTGAGGCCATGGTTCTGCATATCTCCTTTAATATGTTACAAAACAGCAGTCAAATCATTTCCATATCCATCTTATTTAAAGAGGTCACAGTAGTGGTGGTGCATAAAGTAACATTCAAGTTATCTGTATTCATGTTCATATTCATATTATTCTTTATCATCTTATCTGTCTTTTTTTGTACATTAGGAAAAGCTTCCTGAAGGTTTCCATGACAGATTTATTAATAAAACTGCAGAAGGAATAATAATCAGACTCAGATAATTAATTCAACTAAAAAAAAATTGTCCTTGAGAGGGTGGAGGTCACTCACAACACACACACACACACACACACACACACACACACACACACACACTCCAACACGGACCTTCACACACATAATTAAACACTGTGTGTTTACACACTCCTTTGGCAGACACACAAGCTGAAGGACACAAACACAGAAACCCTCTGAATACTATCGCCTGATCAGAGCAGGCGTTCAGTGTAAGTTAGCATCTTTAGTTTAGCCCTGAAGCTACGATGCTAATGTAGTCACCCAAAGTGTTTCATGAAAGGGACAAAGGATTAAAAACGGCAAGAAGCCAAATATAACCACACGCCGAGTGGAGGAAGAGAGAAACACAGAGTCAGCAAAACATTACTGCAACTGCTGAGAGGAAAGACATGAAATTTCTCATACACACACACACACACACACACACACACACTGACCTCATACACTCACTGTCCCTGCAACAATTACAAGAAAATAACAAAGATAATAGTAATATACAATAATAATAATAAAAATAACAATTGTAATAACAGTAATAATAACAATAGTAATAATTACAGTGATATGTATGATAATAACCGTAATAACAGTGATATGTATGATAATAAAAATACTATAAATGATAATAACAGTAATATATGGTAATAACAGTACTATGACTGATATTAACAGTAATAACAGTAATGTGAATTATAATAACATTAATAACAGTAATATGTATGATAATAACAGTACTATGAATGACAATAGCAATAACAGTATGATAATAACAGTAGTATGATAACAGTAGTATGACTGATATTAACAGTAATAACAGTAATGTGAATTATAATAACATTAATAACAGCGTATGATAATAACAGTACTATGAATGATAATAAGAGTAATAACAGTGCTATGTATGATAACAGTAATAACAGTGATATGTACGATAACAGTAATTTTCTTTTTTTTAATTTTTAAATTTTTTTTTTTTTTTGCAAACTCCTGTTTATAAGGCTTACCGGTGGTGTACATCTTGTGGTAAACCCTGTGTATTTACTCTGGTGAAGTCGTTTCCTGATTCTTGACTTTGACACAGATTCCCTGACCTCCTGGAGGGTGTTCTTCATCTGGTCATGTCTTGCGAAGGGGATTTTCTTCACCAGGGAAAGAATTCTTCTGACATCCACCACAGCTGTTTTCTGTGGTCTTCCGGACCGTTTGGTGTTCCTGAGCACACCAGTGCCTTCTTTCTTTTCAAAAATGTACCAAAGAGTTGATTTGGTCACAGCTAATGGTTTTGCGATCTTTTGGATGGGTTTGTTTTGGTTTTTGAGCCTAATGGCAGCTTGTGTCTCTGGCCGTGACGGCGCTTTGTACTGACTTCATATTCAGTGTTCACTGCAACAGGTTCCAAATGCAAATATGACACCTGAATCAACTCTAGACCATTTTATCTGCTCACTGGAAGTGAAATAATGTGGGGAATAACAAACACCTGGCTATTTGGTGCCTTAAAAAGGTGATGAGCCACATATAAAAAGGGCTGTAATTCCAGTCTGAATGTAAAAACCCTCAAATTAAATACAAATATTCATTCTTTCTCCAGTACACTGTCGTACACAGATAAAATGACAATAACTCTGTTAGTGTCCAAATATTTATTCTAATAATAAATGTTGTGCAGCAGAAAGTATTGCCACCCCCCCCATACAGGTCCTCAGCATCTTTCATTTATTCAGTGTTGAAACCAGGAAACACAAAATTACAGAACAAGGCACTCGTGGATACATGACCCAGAAACAATAGTCTCAGATGTACAGACATGAAGATAAGGCAGATGATGAGACAAGATGATGAGATGATCAGATGATAAGGCTTCACAAAGACACTCAGACACACGATGCCATGAGCAACAAAAAAATTTAAAAACTAACACAAAACAGCCAAACACAATCAGATACCAAACCAGGACTAGAACAAAAAAAAAATGTGCTGGTTGTCATAGAAACGTGAAGCAATCACAGTAATGTAATGAGGAACACCCCCCCAAACTACAATGTCCTACAGCCAATCAGACACTGAAGGACAAGGGATGATTAGCACACTGTACATGGACAAAATGTGAGCTTTAGTCTCTAACTGAACATCTACAAAGTAAGCAACAAGGCAGAAGTTTGTTCTCAAGCATGAACCATAACACACACACAGCACCTGGACATTGTCACATCTCTAATAATCCCCGTTTCAGACAAAAAATGGAAAGTTCAGCCAGAGTGTCATGAACACACACACACACACACACACACACACACACACACACACACACACACACATAATGGAGTGAGTACTCACTTAACAGAACATGTGGTTTGAGTCAGAGATGATAGTCCATTAGCTGATCAGCTAATTAGCAGTTAGCAGTAAAGGCTAGCACACTCCATAAATCAGCGATCAGATAAAACATGAGAGAACACAGAGAAAGACACGCCCTAATTAGACTCTTCTGTGATTATTAATACAGTACAGATACAAAAGTCCTGAGTGTCGTCCTGACACTGATCCGATACTGATGTCGTCGTGGTAACCAAATAACTTGAGAGATGTTAAACTGTAGGACTGTCTCTCTCCCTCTGTGTGTCTGTTTCGCTTGCTTTCTCCCTCTCCTGAATCTGTCTGTCTCTCTCTCTGTCTCTCCCCCACTGTCTCTGTCTATCTATCTCCCTCTGTCTCTCTCTCTGTCTGAATCTGTCTGTCTGTCTCTCCCCCTCTGTCTGTCTCTCTCTCCCCCTGTCTGAACATATCTATCTATCTATCTATCTATCTATCTATCTATCTATCTATCTATCTATCTATCTATCTATGTCTGAATCTGTCTGTCTGTCTCTCTCTCCCCCCTATCTGAATCTGTCTGTCTGTCTGTCTGTCTGTCTGTCTGTATCTATCTATCTATCTATCTATCTATCTATCTATCTATCTATCTATCTATCTATCTATCTATCTATCTATCTATCACTCTCTCTCCCTCTGTGTCTGTCTTGTTCTCTCCCCCTGTCTCTGTCTCTCTCTCCCTCTGTCTGTCTGTCTGTCTGTCTGTCTGTCTGTCTGTCTTTCCCCCTCTGCCTGTCTGTCTCTCTCTCTCTCTCTCTCCCTTTCCCTCTGTCCATCTCTGTCTCTCTGAGTGTTTCCAGATGTGTGTGAATAAATCGGTGCTTTGGGATTTCTGTCTGTCTGACAGGGTAATGACATACCACAGAGTGTGTAACACACACGTGTATGGGTCAGACTGAAAACATGCTGAGGAAGGTTTTTCAGAAATCACTCACTAACATACTGAAAATGTGTACACACACACACACACACACAGGGAGAGAGAGAGAGTGAGAGAGAGAGAGAGCGAGAGAGAGACCGGTAATTCCTCATGTCCCCTTCTCCATCTGTATTTGAAATGGACATTTAATTATGCAGCTGCTGTCTGCGGTCTCGCTAAGCTCTGTGTGTGTGTGTGTGTGTGTGTGTGTGTGTGTGTGTGTGTGTGTGTGTGTGTGTGTGTGTAGATACATAAAGAAACTCTTGTCCTAGTTGTCTTTTAAGTCTGCATTAAAGTAGCAGCAGAAACCCACCCAAACACACACCTTAGCAATTTTATCTCCCAAGTGAGTGTTAATAACCAATTACATGATATCTCAATACGTAGTGCACATTATTATGATTATGATGATGTTGATGATGATGATGATGATGATGATTATTACACACACTTAAAAACATCCTCACTCCCCCTGTGTCCGAATCAGGTGTAGGCTCCCTAGGTAGGGTACACAGCCTATTCCGGCTGCCCATCACAAATGTCACACTATATCACAAAAGAAATAAATTACTTTGTGTCTGTGTGTGTGTTTACACTAAAAAATAAAGCAGTTCAATGTCAATGAACTTCAGGTCTGAACAAGACGAGCGACTTTATATCTAGATGAAGGACAGAAGGACTTGCGTCACACTCTAATCTTTGTTCATGGTATGTACGCGCGCGCGCGCACACACACACACACAGGTAAAAGTTAGAGAGGTGAAATAAACACACAGTCATTCGGCCATTCTGGGTGTGTCACAAATATCTCTCTCTCTCTCTCTCTCTCTCTCACACACACACACACACACACACACACACACACAATTTACTTTCTAGGTCATGTATATATGCTGTGTTTACACATCACAGTGCATTATGGGTATTCTCTATCATCTGGAGAATTATTTTGAACACATATCTGTGTGTTAATGTCAGAGAAGTGTTTGATCAAGGTGGAGGCAGCGGTTAGACACCCCCCCACCCCACACACACCCACCCACACACACTGAGCTACAGTAAATAAAATAACATCATCACACAGACCACCGTGAGAGTGAGTGAAATGAAACACAGCCCTAAAATAAAGCTCACGTGATTGCAGCACACGCCTCCGAGACACACTGACCGCATGAGAAGAAGGGCCGATGCGGGTGGTCTCATAAAGCGCACTCCAGACTCCTCTAATCCCACATAATTACAGCGAGACGGAAACATGGACGCCTGAACTGGGGGTCTCTTAGTGGAGGGAGCGAGTGAGGAACAGCGAAGGGATTGGAAGATGCTTTGTTCTGGTTTAGTGTGACAGAAGGACATGTTACAACATAAACACTGTGACATCACACATGCTGACACAACATGAAGAAAGTTCTGTCTTTGGGGGAATAAATATTAGAAATGTTTGAAGATGGATTAGGTGTCTAATATTTTGCGATTCATTAAAATACGTTTTACACTTTCCTGAAATGCTGCAGTGTAGTTCAGCAATAAAACAAACATTTTGCCGTCCATCTAATCACGCTAAACACACTCAAATCTCATACTTATGCACTATTCTAGAACATTACTGAGCATGAATACTCACCGGGTTTCCTGTTACACTGAGTGTTTGAATTGTACAAACCTCTCAGGTCACCTTCAGTCCTACTGAAATCTTTGTTCTGTGTCTCAGCCTTCTAGGTTTTCTTGCTTAGTAAAAATTTTTGATTGTAAGGTCAGAGTTTAAGATTCGAAACGAAGCTCATGACGACAATCAAAACGACGGTGTAAAGTTTTAAGACAGACACAGAGCTCATCACTGTGCATAAAAAATTAAAAACAATAAGATAAAATAAAACCCTAACTTAGCAATGCTGACATGACTCGCTTATGTTTGTAAATAAAATTATCAAATGATTCTCATATTAATGCTATTCATTACATGCACAAGCTAATATCTGTGACGCTAATATCTTTTAAAACTATAAGGAATATTATGCAACAGTCAGTTCCAGTCCACTAATATGATTGGACGAGTGATGATCCAAGAGTGCTGATATTTCACAATAACCGCACTGAGATGTTTCACTCCGCTTGTCCATGTAAAATTCCACTTCCTAATTTGAAATGGTTACTACGGTCGTGTTAGTTACTTCAGCAGTAAACATAGCAAGCAATACTTTTCATGAATATATCTTTTGGCTTAAAATGTGAAAGCTCATCAAATGAAGGTGAAAAGGAAGAAGAGACACTGATTTTACCAGAAGCACCTTTAACAGGAATGTAAGAATTCATGTGCGCGAGCTAGCCAGATAGCTAACGTGCTATAAAATGAGCGTGGCTTCTTCGGGCTCTATTTATACTCACGGAGCAAAAATAACCAGAACATTTCTCCACATTGTGTCCAAAATGCCACTTACTCAATACTGATTTCTTGTTTATTGAATTGTTATGTAAAAGCGATATCACACTCGAGGTCATGCTGCTGTACTGAATACGATTAGCTGCGACCGAACCATAGCCGTGCTGATAGTCAGTACAACAGCACGAGCTCGAGTCTGATATCGCTTAAATACTGAACGAATAATGTCTCTAATGATGTGAGTGTTCAAGGAGCTCACAGTAAACTGCATCCATCATATCTGTGGTCAGTGCAGCTCCATGAACTTGAACTACAAACATCAACGTAGTGACAAGAAATGGTTGATTTATTTATTATTTACTCAGGCGTGGGTTAAAAGTGCAGCATCAGCTGTGAATCAGTGTTTCAGATTCATGAAGCAACAGCATTTAAGATTTTAACATTTAATAATTAACAAACTTTTCTGGAAAAAATAATTATTAATCGACAAAACAGCCGCACTGCTTTCATATACTTCTCTCTCTCACACACACACACACACAATTATTAAATGTATGTTTTAAAAAATCACAGGCCTAATCGTTTAATATAAACAACAACAACAACAACAACAACAATCTTTGATATCGCACCTTTCTCATACCCAAAATGAACAATGTCATATTAAAAATCTACATGCATAAAATAAACAATAAATATCTCAATAATTTAATATTCAAATGTCAACAATGAAATGAAATGAGATATTTTTAAAATGCTGTCATTCACTCAGCGAGATTTTAAAAGGTTTCTAAGAACAGCTCCAAATTCACCCCCCAGTGACTACAAACACTTCATCATGAGCCCGTGTGTGTGTGTGTGTGTGTGTGTGGTTAAATTCAACCAGCTCATTTATAAAGTTAATGAAATCAAGCAGACAAACAAACAAACACCGTTTTAAAGAAAACATGTATTTCGTTCTCAGGTCTCTTAGTCACGTGATGTCTGACTCATTGATTGATTGGTTGGTTGATTGATTGATTGATTGGTTGATTGATTGGCAATGAACTGATTATACAGAGATAAAAAGTCGGCGTTTTTGGAGAACTAAAGAAACTCAAACACACACACACACGTACGCGCGCGCACACACACACAGGAGCGCAAGCCGTCGCGTGATTCCTCTTCAACAACAACAACAGCAATAACGTGGAATAAACAAACAAGCAAAGAGTGAAATAATAGTCGCGCGCACTCACCTGCAGCTGCTGAAGATCAAAGCGCTTCCACCGCTGACACATCGATCCAGCGCGCGCCGCCGCCGCCATCTTCCCTCATAATGAACCCAATGAGACAGAGAGAGAGAGAGAGAGAGAGAGAGAGAGAGAGAGAGAGAGAGTGTAATTCGGGGTGAAAAGTGGGAAGGAGCGCGTGCAAAAACACGGAGCGGAGCAGGAAGCGCGAGCGGTCACTTATAATTAATAAACGCTTATAATTAATCTATTATACAGTCATATGCAGAGTGTTCCTGTCACAGAAGCCTGAAAGCATTACTGTCTTCACGTTTTACATCTTATTTATTCGAATATTAGATGTTTTTGGATAATTATGAATGAGAAAGCATCATAATTGCTGGACTTTAAATTGAAATGAGGGAGCAGCGCCATCTAGCGGTACAAACACACACACCGGCACTACAGAGGCTCGCGCGCACAGGTTTGAAGAGAAAATTAAATAGTTTTAGCGTAATAAATATGACCTGGCAGATATATTTATGATATTAATTCGGTTCTTACTTCTTCTACCACTGTTTTTAAACGACCTCCTTCGACACAACGACTGGAGAATAAAACAGCACTTCTACATTCAGATGTGTCTCTCAGTGCCGTTTATATTTTCACTTGGCTCATTAGATTAGCTTAAATTGCTGTGATTAAAATGGCGGATTAGCCAGTATCAGCTAGCAAGCACATACAGTAATAGCAACTCAGTCAGTCATAACTCGACGCTTTAAACTAATTTCCTAACAACAGTATAGCTAATACATTTTATACAACTACAATTTAGCATCTGACATCATAATTGATAGCGCCTTACTCTCCGCTCCGAGCGCCATCTTGTCAAATGAAGAAGGGGCGTGTCCACGACCAATATGGGCGGGTGAGAGGCTGTACCTACTGCGCCTGCTCGGCTCAGCCTCCAATTTTCACCTACCGCACAAACAAAATGGCGGCTTTCAGTTGCTACTGTAAAACGCTGAATCACGGGGTTAGATTTTGTTGTAATTTTCCTGTAACAGGACATACCCAAGTGTATTTTTTCTCTTATACCAGAGCAATTTACCAACAATTACAATATTTTATTTATTAATCATACTTTACATTTATAGATAAATTTAACAGTGTGGAGCGTCCATGGAGCGACTTAGCTCCTGTTCTCACTTGTTACAGCAGCTATAAATAGTCGTTCCCTCACCAGCTCCTGTTGGAAACCGTAAAGTTAGTTTTACCTCTGGTTGTTACAAATCACTGAAACTGGAGACTCCTTCCATAAATAAATAAACGTCCTCTTACAAAATATTACAGCTCATACATATTATTCTATCCACATTCACTGGATAAAAGACAAAAATAAAAAAAGACATGTTCTTATCATCAAATACTTTAATTCCATATTTTGTTGCTTTTTATTGTTTTATTTTGGGTTTTGTTTTCGAGTAGAGTTTTTATTTCATCCTTGGTTGGTTCAGGGGGGCAGCACGGTAGTGTAGTGCTGTCGCCTCACAGCAAGAAGGTCCGGGTTCGAGCCCCGTGGCCGGCAAGGGCCTTTATGTGTGGAGTTTGCATGTTCTCGCCGTGTCCGCGTGGGTTTCCTCCGGGTGCTCCGGTTTCCCCCACAGTCCAAAAACATGCAGATTAGGTTAACTGGTGACTCTAAATTGACTGTAGGTGTGAATGTGAGTGTGAATGGTTGTCTGTGTCTATGTGTCAGCCCTGTGATGACCTGGCGACTTGTCCAGGGTGTACCCCGCCTTTCGCCCGTAGTCAGCTGGGACAGGCTCCAGCTTGCCTGCGACCCTGTAGAAGGATAAAGCGGCTAGAGATAATGAGATGAGATGAGATGAGATGAGATGGTTGGTTCAGCAACACGCTCCACCATTTTGTTTTTCTCTACTCATGGTAGGGAATTGAAAATTAAACGAGACTTACCTGTAAGTTGAAGTTCGATGATAATTCTACCAAATCCGCAGTGGTACTGAGGGTTAACATGCCCTCCCTTAATTCACCCAACCCTATTTATTCCTAACTATTATGTCTACAACCTTTGAAGTCTCACTCACGGCGGCGCGCATGTGCATCTCATGTTAACCCTCAGTACCACTGCGGATTTGGTAGAATTATCATCGAACTTCAACTTACAGGTAAGTCTCGTTTAATTTTCAATTCCCTACCATGAGTAGAGAAAAACAAAATGGTGGAGCGTGTTGCTGAACCAACCAAGGATGAAATAAAAACTCTACTCGAAAACAAAACCCAAAATAAAACAATAAAAAGCAACAAAATATGGAATAAAAGTATTTGATGATAAGGACATGTCTTTTTTTATATTTTTCAATAATTATTATCACATTTTTCACAAATTGCTACTATCATTTCACAGGTTTGTTTACATTCTAAGCGGAAATGATTTTGTCGGACGTTTTGTATAAAATTTTTATTTAACAAATTTGCAAAATATAAAAATAAAAATGCTCTGTTTCTCAAAATCCAGTGAATGTGGATAGAATACAACAGTTATTCCACTCAATCTCATTGTACATGGCTTATAGCCAACTCGATGCTACGTGCCTCGTCGGCTATCAGCTCATGTACTACTTGATTTCGTGGAATAACTGTTAAATGTCTCAGATTATATAGTTATAACTTACACCTGTTTGTATTTATTACATGTTTAAAGGTCATAGGCAACGGTTTTAATTTTATGCATATTTGAAACTTTATATGTTAAAAAACCCTCTGTAATTTTCTTCTGGTCCCAAGAAATATTGTTAATAAGTAATAATTAAAATAAGTTAGCGCGGATCGCTGCGAATTTCTGTTCGGCTATTTTCGTGACCACTCAGCACGTGGCGTCATTTAAGACAAACAAACCGTTTGAGTTGAGTCCACTTCCATTTACTTAAATTGCACTTCGGCTTGAGTGCAGATGCAAAAATTCCATTCAGGAATTTCCAAAGAAAAACCATGTCTTATTGTTGTGCAGTGAACTGTAACAACGGGACCAGTTCAGGCAGAAGTTTTTACCTTTTTCCGAGAGAGGAGAAGAGGCAGAGAGAGTGGATTGGCTTTTTCTGAAAAAGGAAAAGAGGCGGAGCGAGTGGGTTGTCTTTTTCCAAAAAAGGAGAAGAGGCGGAGCAAGAGGGTTGGCTTTTTCCGAAAAAGGAGAAGAGGCAGCGCGAGTGGGTTGGCTTTTTCCAAAAGAGGAGACGAGGCAGAGAGAGTGGATTGTGCACATGAAGCCAGAGGGTAGGCTTTTTCCAGAAGAGGAGACGAGGCGGAGAGAGTGGATTGTGCACATGAAACAAAATCAAGCAGTCAAAGAAGAAACAGACCAGCAACGCTCAAGCAAAAAGGAGAAGATTGGAGGTAAACATTTTTACTTTTGCTTGCAATTGACAAGTCAAGAATCCTGAGGGATCCTGTACAATCATTGTGGAAATGAGACAAAGGGATATTTCCTCGCTTAGAGTCGGCTATAAATAGTATAATGCCGCGGATGGCAGGCTAATGTGGCCTACTGGTGCGCTGTCCAGTAAATCGTTACCTATATCCACTAGGGAGGGCGGTTTAATTATTCTTCAAAAGGGCTTTTATTTAATATTACGACGAAAGTAAGAATTTATCATAACTACCGGGATAAATCGTTTGGGCGCGAGTCTTGTTGAGGTCCGGGGTCACCGCAATCAGAGTCGGCTGAGTCGCTGTCCGATTCCGAGGCCGTACGGTCAAACCAGTGAGCCACATTCACGGATTGCTTCTCAACGGCCATAGGTTCATGGTTTCACCTCTCGATATTCAATTTGGAAAGTTCCTACTTCAAAATCGCTATCACTTTCAGACATTTTACACAACCTCTCATGACCAAAGTCTGTACACGTGTGCTCAGTTCACAAGTAAACGCAGAGCTGCTCCCGGTCTGTTTGGCTTAAATGATGGCATGACGACTGTCCCCTGGCGGTGAAAGTGCGCATAAGTGAGATGTAAACAAACCTTCGGAAATTGGGCAAAACAGTATATTTTAACCGTTTTATTTAATTTTAGGGTGCAAATTAGATACTAGGAAGATTGAATTCGCTTTTTGGGTCGTTCTTCTAGACAATAAAGTTGATATTCTACGTTTCACCTCCGACCATTGCCTATGACCTTTAATGGGTTGAGCTTTGGAGTGAACTGCGCCATCTACAGGCATACAAGCACAGTGTAACACTGTAGGGTGAATTACAAAATAATAATCATTTATTTTCAAATCAGTTTTATAATGAATGGCAATATTTCTCTGAGTATCATTTACTGTCATTGAGTTTGATAACAGTGTGAATATGTAATGAAGTCCAGACTAGAGACTACTTCATTCTTTCTGATGAGCAAATAAGATAGCAAAAAAAATGTTACTACTAAACATTTATAATTGTCCCTATGTTATACCTGTGTTATAAATGATTGTCATGATAAATCACTGTAAAACACTTCAAGGTGAATAAAAGATGTTACAAAAAATAAAGTGAAGCTATTATTAGCATTCAAGTGGAAAAAGGTTATTTCTGAACACTAATGCCACAGAACATTGAAACAGACAGAAACAGAGAGGAGGCTCCTTCACACTGACTGAGCCGCCTATTGTGTGGTTTCTTTATTTAAACGTGTTCTTTTACGCAGAAGAGCTCTCTCTCTCTCTCTCTCTCTCTCTCTCTCTCTGTGTGTGTGTGGTAGTTTCCATGTTGGGTGTGTGAACAGCAGGTGGAAGGAGTCAAGGTCTGGCTGTTCATTTGAACAACGGAACAAATGTCAGGAACGACAAGTCTTCCTCCAACTGCTCTCACACATTTCAACACTGATCCATCAGCTAGCTTCAGAGGGACAGGAGGGAGCAAGTGGACATACAAACCAGAGAAACAAGGGGCAAAAACAAGGGATCTAGGGCAAAATAAAATAAACAAGGGAACAAGAAGGAAACAGGGGGATTGGGGAACTTAAAGAAAGCAAGTCTCATTGCTTTACATTCATTATGAGAACATGATTGACAAGTTCTGAAGATTACAGGGCCACATTGGGGGAGGAGTCATGTTGAGGGGTGGGACTGTGATGAATATTGATTATGACTTCATTTATATCAAATACACCGAATAATCAAAACTTCATGTCAGGATTGATATAAATTTTATGTGAGATTGGGGTTAAAACATGTTACAAAGCCACTTCATACACTGAAAAAAATGGCCTGTTAAATTAACACAAAAAAATCTTGTACATCGGTTGCACTTATTAAAATCATATCCACTAAGGCCAATTAAGTCATGTTCAGTCAAACAGAACATGACTTAATTGGTCTTAGTGGATATGATTTTAATAAATGCAACCGATGTACAAGATTTTTTTGTGTTAATTTAACAGGCCATTTTTTTCAGTGTACATGGGTTCCTCAAGGGTTCTTCAAAGGTTCCTCAAGGGCTCTGCAGGGCTACCCTAAAAGTTCTAGCTTCCTAAACCCTCTAGACCTTTAAAATATTCTCCATAGGTACACAAACCAAAGTGCTATGAAACTTTTTTTTTCTGAATTTACGACAATAAAACATCAATCATTTCATGGATGAAATGAAAACCTG
The DNA here is from genome assembly GCF_027579695.1 of Neoarius graeffei. NCBI lineage: Eukaryota > Metazoa > Chordata > Actinopteri > Siluriformes > Ariidae > Neoarius > Neoarius graeffei. The sequence continues at coordinate 4,875,143 of NC_083593.1, forward strand.
AAAACCTTCTCGAAGTAAGTTCTTCACACTAACAACACTAAAATGTTTCTGTGTAGGGTTGGAAAGCGGTTCAAAGTGTGAACTTCACTCTCATTTTTCGAGAATGAGATCAGCGTTCTAATATAACTCATAATCTGAAGTTTATCCAGAGTTAACTATCTAACACTGGCTAATTAGCTAAAAGGTCACCAGATTATAAGTGCAGTCAGGGCTTATATGACTTATATGACTCACATCTGCATGGTGGGAAATGTAATTAACTCAGTGTAAACATCACACATTATTATTCTCGAGTGAAGTGTGAACGTGATCCAGACTGAAACTTCACCGGCGTTTATGTGGAACTTAGAAACACTGCTGAGAATTCACTTCATTCTCTTTTCTTCTTTTCTTTTTTCATCACTTTGGCTGTAAGAGTTCTCCATTTCAGAGTCTCCTGCGTAATGAGCAATGAGTCTACATTACTTCGGTGTTTTATTCTAGATATTTATTGTAGATACTCACATTTTATAGTTTTACTATAGCTATTTTTTAGATCATTTACTCCAGGTGTTTTATTAAGGATATTTACCTTCAACTGTTCCATATACACACACTCTTTCTATATTTATACATGAATTACATAGAATAAATATTATATCACTCCAGTTTCTCTGTATTTAAATATCGTATACTTAAATCGCTTTACCGGTTAGTACAGTAACACACACACACATACCGGTACACACAGAACTTGTTTGGACAATGACATGTGTTCTTAGAACATCTCTCTCTCTCTCTCTCTCTCTCTCTCTCACACACACACACACACACACACACACACACACACACACACACACACACACACACAGTTCTTAAGATAGCAGGATTTCACACTGAGCATCTGTCCTTTACAATAGCAGAGGGCTGTGGTTTGAGGTGGGGGCATATGTGGGGTACTTCTGGGTATTTGTGGTCAGTGTTCATTCTCTATAAGGAAACAATGCCTCTGTCGTTCCTCCTCTTTTATCTAAACTTAGAACAAATGTCCAAAGGCGCTGGAGTATATAAAGCATAAAAAAAAGTTTCTCCTGCGTCTCCTCGTCCGTCTTTCAAACAGGAAGAGAACAAGAAGCTCCACACAATGGTAGGCCTCCTTTATTCTCCTTTCCAGATAGATAGATAGATAGATAGATAGATAGATAGATAGATAGATAGATAGATAGATAGATAGATAGATAGATAGATAGGTTCATCAGTTAGTAATATACACCACAGCTCTGCTGAGTTCTGGATTGTGATTGGTCATCAGGTGTTGATTAATTTTCTAGAACAGCAGCTCTGACAGTAGTGCAGCTTCACATCACAGGTTTACAGTAGTGCACTCGTTCTAATCCATTATTGTTTCTATAGTAACAGCTCATTCACAGGGACTCATACAGCAGATGCTCCACTAATAATAAACTGACTTAAAAAGTGTAGAATTGTTTATGTAACATGTACAGAAGGAGTCTTCAGTATCAGTAATCAGCTCTGTAACAGACAAAAATAAAACTGTAACTTTAAGTTTTCTGACATCTTCAGGACAGAAGCGTTTACACTTCTTTGCAGTTTCTTGCTAATGTGTAACAAGCTGTGGGTTTTGTTTTTTTTTGTCTTATTACTTCAAGTGAGGCTGGTGAGGGAACGACTGTTTATAGCTGCTATAACATAAGTGAGAACAGGAATTAACTTATTTCAGAAAAATTACATGTAACTATAAATGGATAAAAAGTATGTTCTGTTCTTCAATTACTAAAAATTAAATGTGCTGTAAGAGAAATAAAAGACATGACCACATGCAGTTAGAGGAAAATAATCAGCTTCAGAGCGATAAGAGTAACTCCACTTCGGGTGTCTGAATCTCACCACAGCAGCACAGCAGCAAGTGGTTTAATGGTTATTTAATATAAAGAGTGTAAATGAAGAGCAGTCTGCACTGTTCCAGTCACTCATGGGTTAAACTGCAGAAATCTGATTAGTATAATAAATTTAACTGATGTCTGAATCTCAGGCTCCCAAAAAGGCAAAGAAGAAGGAAGCAGCGAGCTCCAACGTGTTCAGCATGTTCGAGCAGTCTCAGATCCAAGAGTTTAAGGAGGTGAGGAATAATAATAATAATAATAATGTGGTTATCTATTTTTATATCATTGAGATTTAAATACTGCAGCGCACCAAAATGTCCTCACATCACATTCCCTCTTCTTTTTTTTTGCAGGCTTTCACCATCATGGACCAGAACAGAGACGGATTCATTGACAAGAATGATCTGAGAGACACATTCGCTGCCCTGGGTGAGAGAGAGAGAGAGACAGACAGACAGACAAAGAAAGAGACAGAGAGAGAGAGAGGACAGACAGACTGAGAGAGACAGACAGACAAAGAAAGAGACAGAGAGGACAGACAGACAGACAGACAGACAGTAGAGAGAGAGAGATTCTCATCTCATCTCATCTCATCTCATTATCTCTAGCTGCTTTATCCTTCTACAGGGTCGCAGGCAAGCTGGAGCCTATCCCAGCTGACTATGGGCGAAAGGCGGGGTACACCCTGGACAAGTCGCCAGGTCATCACAGGGCTGACACATAGACACAGACAACCATTCACACTCACATTCACACCTACAGTCAATTTAGAGTCACCAGTTAACCTAACCTGCATGTCTTTGGACTGTGGGGGAAACCGGAGCACCCGGAGGAAACCCACGCGGACACGGGGAGAACATGCAAACTCCACACAGAAAGGCCCTCGCCGGCCCCGGGGCTCGAACCCAGGACCTTCTTGCTGTGAGGCGACAGCGCTAACCACTACACCACCGTGCCGCCCCGAGAGAGATTCTTCTAAATTATATTCTCCCATGTGCTGTGTGTGTGTGTGTGTTACAGGACGTCTGAATGTAGGTAATGATGAGCTGGATGAGATGCTGAAGGAAGCTCCAGGTCCCATAAACTTCACCATCTTCCTTAGCATGTTCGGAGAGAAACTCAAGGGTGAGAGCAAACACACAGATCTCCACATCTCTCCATTTACATTAAAGTTCCGTTTAAACACACACACACACACACACACAAATGCAAATATCACTTTTTCTCCTCTGCTTTTCCAGGAACGGATCCGGAGGAGAACATTCTTGCTGCCTTCAAAATATTTGACCCTGAGGGAACGGGCATCATTAAAGGAGAAGAGTGAGTGATGGAGTTTATTCACCTGAAAATATCTGAACACTGAACACAGTCACACTCAGGGTCCAGTTTATTCACACAATCTAACACCATTTATCACTTCATCATCAGCATATCGTGTATTTCTCAGAACCTTTTCACCATCACACCACTGGATGAACACATTCTGCATTCTGAGTAAAAATCATGAATTTCATCTTTAAACACTAGAGGTGAATAATTTTATATTTACACAGTATATAATGATTTGATTGTTGTATCGAGATATTTCATGACTGGATCTCTGTAGTATTTCATAATAATTTTAAACACACACACACATATATATGTTCACATGTTTGACAGGCTGTGAACTGATATATATATTTCTTGCCTTCATCATTTCTGCTTTGAATTGTCAAAGATCTGTTCAGTTCACAGCCTGTCAAACATGTGAAATCTGTCTTTCAGGATCAAGTACCATCTCATGTCTCAGGCAGACAAATTCACAGAGGCAGAGGTGAGTGTCTCTTTTCATCTAAAATCTATCTGATCTGTCTGATCTATGCACTCTTGCATCTTTCAGTATGAATAATGATTTATAATGATGTATTTTATTATATAAATGAATAATCCTGACATAAGCAGAATATTCAGCTCATTATTTCTCTCCTCCGTTTCTGACACCATCAGGTAAATCAGATGTTCACAAACTTCCCTCTGGACGTCGCTGGAAACCTGGACTACAAAAACCTGTGCTACGTCATCACTCACGGAGAGGACAAGGAGCAGGAGTGAACATCACGTTGTCTGTGTGTTTATCTGTTTGTTTCTTCCCTTCCCTTTGTCAATAAAGAGTAAAAAATATCCTACATGTTATGATCTCTGTCATTTGTATTATTAATATTACCAATACACCAGAATATGTTTTATTAAAGAGATCTTCAGTGAGGAGGAGTGTGTGAAAGACACAGACTGAGATTCTTAAAAATTAATCAAGAATTCTTGGTCAAAAACAGAACGAAAAACAAAATGAAGACCTGATTATGTATTTACTCTTTTTTTTTACTTTTCACTTTTGTGTATTTAGTGATGATCATCATCATCATCATTTTTCATACATGTACTTCTGAATAAACATTGTGCTGTAAAACTTATTCTTTTTTTGTTTATTATTATATTATTAACATACAATTATATATTAAGTTTATAGTTTATTGGAAAACAGAAGACGGAAAAAGGAGACACTGAGAAGGTCCAAATATTTTAATGACATTTTAAATAATAATATAAATTCAACATCAATGTGCCACTTAACCAGTGTACAGGAATCATTATCATCATCATCGTCATCAGCTAAATGTTACTTCAAACTCAAAACCGCTTTCATTCATACAGTATAATCACGATAATGAAGAATCATAAACATTAAAAATACCCGATATCAAAAACACAACAACAGAAATTCTTTTCAAATAAACAAAATTGAACTAAAACAATTACTCCATCATTAAATATGACTGCATGGGGAAGAAATAAATTATCTTGATATTATTATTTACTCCTTTTTGAACTGTAAGATAAAAATTCTCTCGAATATAATCTATATTCATGGATATGTACAGTATGTTGCGTGTATGTATATTATTTATAGATAGATATCATTTAAGTGTGTTCATAATTCACTGTAACAGACTAATAACCTACAGAAGTGAACTAGCAGGAAATCTGTAGAATCAGAAAAATAAAATAAATTTGTGATTTGTAGCAGTGATGAAGGAAATGTTGATAAACTGCAGGACAATCTTCAGCACTCACTCTTACTGATTAATTTACGTCTGATGAGTTTTTGCGCTAGTTATCAAGCTGATAAAGTGCTGTGAGGGAATTTTACTCTGTGTGTGCGCATTTCACATGACAATGTTCTGGAAAAGCGAGTGATTCAGTCTCTGATGCCAGCTTCAGTTTTGTGTCATATTGTACACCGATCAGCCATAAAATTAAAAACACTGACAGGTGAAGTGAATAACATTGATTATCTCATTACAGTGGCACCTGCCAAGGGGTGGGATATATTAGGCAGCAAGAGAACAATCAGTTCTCGAAGTTGATGTGTTGGAAGCAGGAAAAATGGGCAATCTGAGCGACTTTAACAAGGCCCAGATTGTGATGGTGAGATGACTGGGTCTGAGTATCTCCAAAATGGCACATCTTGTGGGGTGCTCCCGGTATGCAGTGGTTAGTACCTACCAAAAGTAGTCCAAGGATCAAAAGGACAACCGGTGAACCGGCGACAGGGTCATGAGTGTCGAAGGCTCATTGATTCACACGGGGCACAAAGGCTAGCCCATATGGTCTAATCCCACAGAAGAGCTACTGTTTCAGAGCAAACTGCTGAAAAAGTTAATGATGGCTAAAAGAGAAAGGTGTCTGATTTAACTTTTTTAGCAGATTGTGAAACCCACCTCCCCATTTTTCCTGCTTCCAACACACCAACTTCAAGAACCGACTGTTCTCTTGCTGTCTAATACTTGACAGGTGCCATTGTAATGAGATAATCAGTGTTATTCACTTCTTTACCTGTCAGTGTTTTTAATTTTATGACTGATCGGTGTATTTTATTGATGAACATGTTCACTTTTCTTTCCTGTGATGGTGAAATAGTCACATAGTCGCAGTCAGTGCAACCTGTAAAATGGTGTAAAGTGTAAAAGATATTTTCTAAACACTTTATCATACACTAATAAATGCCAGTGAACTCAACTAAAGCAGAAAGTTACAGCATCTGATTCACTCCCCAGAGTGCGTGTAAAGTCCCCTCAGTGTACTCAGTCCTGCCTCGCTCACTGCCTAGCACTGGTTCACCCAGAATGTCTTGCAGCAGTGGAACACCTGAGCCTTCACACCTGCTATAAAGGTAATAAATTCAGTTACTGCTGCTGATCATGAAACGCCTTACTTTCCTCTCAGTACAGGAATGTCTCATCAGCACATTGATTATACTGTGCGTGTGTGTGTGTGTGTGTGTGTGTGTGTTAACTGGTCAGAGTAGACTGGATAACAGACGTGTGCTCAGTACACACTCTTTTAAGAGGTGGAGCGCCAGAATTTTCCTCATCCTGTGTAAAAACAAACAAACAAACAAAACAAATAAATAAATATTTTATATTTTCATATTTATTTAATATACATGTATTTACCTGAGCTGTAACGGGTAAAATATCTTCTTTAACCAGTGTCGGTGGTTCATCAGCCATCTCACGCTGCAGCGATGCCTCTAAACAAGCACACAGAAAAGTATTACACACAGTAATAATAATAATAATAATAATAGCTGTAGTATTATATGCAAAAAGAAACCTCAGTAAAATAATCAATAATAAAATATTAATTACATACAATTGTATTTCACCGACTACTCTTTAATTATTTGTAATAATAATAATAATAATAATAATAATAATAATATTTTATACAATGCACATAATATAATAATGTAATAAATTATCATCATTGCAACTGTTATATCCACACTCGAGTCTGCAAAGAAGTCCATTTCCCATGATTCCCCACAGCGTTCAAACATGGAATTGTGTCTGTTTATGTCCATTTTTCTGCACCGTGACACTAATGATTCTGTTATTATAAAAAAAAGACCAAATGAGCAATAAATAAAATAAGAGGAGTTTGATGAGAAAATGATATCTGAAAAAAGTCATAACACTGTCCTTTCTCCATCACTGCACTCGTGTGTGCGCGCGTGCGTGCGTGTGGGGTTCGGTTCTCACCCTCCATACACTCCTGGCCGAGTGTTGGTGGCAGTGGCTCGTCAGGGCGATACTCGTGAGTGTGTGTGAGTGTGTGTGAGTGTGTGTGAGGGACAGGGCTGACAGGTTCACTGCGCTGAGGACTGGAGTTCGTGCTGCTGTCAGCGGGGATCACTTTACTCTGGAACGAGTCTGAGAGAGAGCTGTGACTGCTGTTCTCATCTACACACATACAAAGGTAATGAAGAGAGAACACACAGTAAACAAAACAAGAAAGTTTTTTTTTAAATAAATCCTCCTGATCTCACAGCGATGGTTAACATAAATAAAACATGAAACCCCTTCCTGTGTGTGCAGTGGATTGTGGGTAATACTGACCATCTCACTGGTGGCAATGAGAACAAACACCACAGGAACATGTTCTACTTTAACATTTGGGATGAATCCCGGTTTCATAATTAACACCATTATCACTTCCAATACTTTCACATCAGCTCCTGTGTGTATGTATGTAAGTGTGTGTATATACACCTTGGTAATCCAGGAGAGCTGTGCAGGAGTTTTCAGTCGTTTCCTCTGAAGAGAAAGTGTTGATCTGAACCTCAGCAGCAGGTGGAGCTTTACTCTTCTCCTTCTGCAGGGCAAAAACATAACTTATTAAATGTTTGTTTGTTTCACATGATTATTATTATTAACTTTAATATATTAATTACAATTTTAGCAGCTTACATTTATTTATTTCATAGATATGTTTACCATCCAACTGATACTTGATATTACTTTTAAAATTTATCATTTACATTAACTTATTTATATTCTTGCAACATTAATATTTTGCACTGAATTAAACCATTAACCAACAAACAAATTAAAACAATCAATAAATACATCATTAATAAATCTTTTGATCAATAAATCAATTCATTAGTCAGCTGATTTGATTTTAGGTAATTATAATCTTTTATTATTTTATTATTATCGCTGTTTGTTTTCTCTGTATTTAATTTCACTTTCTGTAATTAAGCCATATTATTTAAACTAAAACTATACACAAACACAGTTTATAAAGTCAGTGAGCGTAAAGTCCAAGTTGTGTCTCAGACGTCTCCTACCTCTTTAGTGTCCACTACAGGAACCCATTTGAATATCTTCAGAGACGTGTCTCCAACAGTCACCCACTTTTTCTCCCTGTGTAAAATAAACTAAAATAAATATATAGGGAGTAAAAATACATTACTGTAATGGCTGTGTGAGTTGTTAAAGGCTCTGTACTGGATATATTGTGCCTTATACAGGGTCTAGGAGCCTTTATGTCACACCCTATTAACATATAGTTCACTTTTGAGGAAATAGGAAGCATTTATATTGAACGTACAGGATTTGCTATTTCAACTGTTTCACTGTTTGACATGTAGTGCATGAAACTGAGTGCAGAAGACATTCTTTAGTCCTCTAGGGATTACTGAGTGTCAGATCACTTCCACAGTGTGAACTAAAGTAAGATGTAAAAGTCATTATTCCATTCTCTCTGTAGTGCACTTGACATAGACACTCAAGAGGTGGATCTCAGATCACTTCCTGTTGTACATATAGGGCACTTATCAGGGTGAAAACTTCCTTCCATATAAATTACAAACTACCTTAATATTTATATATCAAAAAATACGTATAAAAATAATGTGTATAAATTCAAATATCGTTAAATATACAAAAGAAATTTAAAAAAAATTCTTCGAAGTCACTGCCAAAGTGACACTGATATGCAAATATATTAAAATCAGGGATTTAGCCCCTCCTCTCATTAACATGACAAATACCGCTCTCTCCAAGTCCGTCTCTATTGGTCAACTCAAGCGTCAATCAACTCCATCCTCTTATCAAGTCCCGCCTCCTTCCCTTTTCTGACTCAGAACTTTCTCTTTAGAAGATATTTTTCCTCAGAAAGCTTCTTCTTTCGCTACTCACCATCTCCGGACTCGTTCAATCGCCGCCATCACCTTCTTAATGTCATCTTTAGCCCGGCTTCTAGTCTCCGCGCGAACCGAGCGCCCCGACATGTTTAAATGGGATTCTTTTGAAGTCTGAACTAACTAGTTAGCTTCCTCTTTTAGCCGCAATCGTGTCACTCTCGCCGTCAGGTTCACAGAATCTCGCGAGAACTCGCGAGATCCGCCTGACATGATCCCACCTCTTTACTCAAATGGTTCTCGTCTTTTACTTTCGAGCTGAATGTGAGCTCATTGTCTGTTCGTTTCAGCTGTGATAAAAGAGGAAGAACTCTTTAAAATTAAGTCTGATTGTACTGGCTTTAAAACAAGTCTTCAAAACAGACACCCAGTCTCAACAAGCAGAAAATAATGCAAATAATAAATGGTATACTGTAATATAATTAACAATTAGAGAACTGTATTAAAATTAAACTGGTGGTTTAAATCACACTAAAGTTCTCACTTTTATTTATTTTCAATATTTATCAAACTCATAAAATAAACCAGAACCCCATGCTATAAACACTCAGGTTTTTAATTAATTAAAAACAGCACACCACATCCACTCAAACACAGCAGTCACTTGTTCTGCGTGTTGGTGATTGCATTCAGGGCGTTCTGGGCGTCGGTGAGCTGCTGCTGCAGTCGCTGCTTCACACCAGCGTTGGTACTCTTCTTCAGTTGGGCCTGCATGTCAGCGATGGCGGCACGGTAACCCGTCACGTTGTGGAAGACCCGGATGGCCCGGTCACCGCTGCTCACCAGGAAACGATTGTTAATGTCAAATTTGAGGTCAGTGATGTTCTCGCTGTGGACGCTGTGGAATTCCTCCTCCAGCTCACCCGAGCTCGCATTGTACATGTAAAGGTCTCGGCCATTAGACACGGCGACTGCACGCCCATCCGGAGACAGAGCGATACGACTTCCCTCCGATACCTGACATGGTACAGTCCGGAGCAGGTACGGGTCCTGCTGCTTCTTGTACTCCACATCCGTGTCCCAGAGCTTCCAAGTGCAGTCTTTAGACACCGTCACCATCCTGTGGACCAACCAACACACACACACTGAACACTACAGAGAGTGTAAGAGTCATTGTTTCACACTTACACACTTCTACAGACAGAGATCTTAACTGTAGTGCACTACGTAGGGTGTGCTAGTATATATAGTGCATAATGCATTGTGCTCTTTGTCATTTTATTTGTCACGCAATGTTGTATAGTGTTTAGTTTTATCTGTGTGTGAGAGTCTGAGAGAGAGAGAGAGAGAGAGAGAGAGAGAGAGAGAGAGAGAGAGAGAGAGGAGACACCAACCTGCGGGAGTCGTTGGAGAAATCAAAGCTGTACACTCCGGCTGAATGACCTTTTAGGTCGAATGCTCGAGTCACTTCTTTAAACTCTCCTGTTTTAGCAAAACACACTTCCCAAACTTTAACATCCGGAGTGAAGCCACATGCTGCCACAAACCTACATACAAATTATAATTTAGCACTAAATAATACTGAATAAATTAAAAACAATTTATTACACAAATAATGCACACACAATTCTAATAATAAATTCTTTTGATTTAATAAAACAAACAAATATGCAAAATAACAAATTATCTAGGAAATTAAATTAAATATATAATAGTTACCATTATTTATAACGTACTTCAGCATTTAGTTGATGTATAAAAAATACAGATAAATATAAACAAGCATAAACAAATAGACACATCTCCGAGGAATACTGGTACCCGTGAATGTGGACTGTGATATAAAGTCATCATATTTCTACATTGGTTATGTTTTGTTACTATTGAACTTTACTTCCATCTACTGGATTTTCAGAAGTATGGCAAATGTTGTATCTCGCAATGTTAGTCAAAGTGTAAATAAATTTGTGGATCTGCCCCCTGACTCAGCCCCTCTCCAAAATGTAACGGGTTCTTCCTTGGCCGATGCTCTACCCTTCCACCAAGTTTCATGGAAATCGGTAGGTTTTGTGAAATCTGACTTACAGGCAGATAAACAAACAAAACACATCAAAAACATAACCTCCTTGGTGGAGGCAAATACAAATGTGCGAGTGTGTCTAATCAATGTGAGTATAATTAGCGTTGTGTGTGCGTTCTGTGTGAGTGCAGTGTGTACTGTTTATATTGTGTACTGTGTGTGCGTACTGTGTGCAAGGCGTGTGCATGTGTGTGTAGGATGTGTGTGTGTGTGTATTGTAGTGAGTGTAGGGTGTGTGTAGTATGTGTGTAAGTTTGAGTGTACTGTTGATATTCTGTTGTGTCTGCAAGGTGTGTGGCGTGTAGGGTGTGTGTACTGTGGATATTGTGTAGTGTGTGCATGTAAGGTGTGCGGTATGTGTATATTGTGTAGCGTGTGTGGACACTGACCTGCCGCAAGGAGAAATGGCAGCGTGCGAGTTGGTCATCTGGTTGGTGTTGATGGAGGCTAAAACTTCTCCTTTCAGATCCCAGATGATGATGGTGGTGTCCACCGATGCAGTCATTATAAACTTCCCTTTAACACAGGAAACAGAAACAGTCATTTCATCACCTTTATTATTTATTAAACACAAACTGCATCTTATCGTACTGCTGCTCACGCTGCATCACAGGGCAACATAACACAAAGGACAGCGCTATCCGCCCTCTTCCTCATACATGAGCTCAAAGTTGCACACGATTGGCTAGTACTGACGTTATTGACAGTGGAGAGAGCATACGCCCCTCCCACTCAGACAGCACAGACAGTTTTTTTTCTCTCTGACTCGGGAGCTGCAGTGAACACAAACAATGTTGAACGAAGGTGTAAAGTGAACCTGTGTCTGCGATGGCCATGTTCATGACGATGCCTTTGTGTTTTTGGGGAAAATCCTCCGGAGCTGCTTTAAAACTGAACGCACCATCATCCTTCTTGATCATCTTAAAGATACGAATCGTCTCTCCATTCGCCAGCCATGTGATGAAAGCTCTGCAGGAACACAGTCATCATCATCATCATCATCAGAGTAATAGATTATGAATTCGGCAATAAATGTTGAATATGTTATAACTGTAATAAGAGTACACAGGCACTCACAGAGACACAAACATACAGATGGCTTTCCATAGTAAATGTGTAATGTGTGTGTTAAGTGTTGATAAAAAGAGACAGACCAACAGGCAGAAGGACAGAGAGACAGACAGATGTGGCTTTTCAAACTGTGTACTACTAAAGATATTTTCTGTACATTCAAACAAATCATTATCATCTCAGACTTGAGATTCCTTTAGATTTAACTGTAACAGCTGCATTATGACTGTGTGTCTCACCGGGAGTCGGGGCTGAAGCGGACGATCGTGGCATGGTCGTACTCCACATTGGCCCTCAAACATTTATGATCTCTCACCAGGAAGTCTTTCGTGCTCCAGATGCGGACAGTGCGATCATCAGAACAGGAGGCCAGGTATTTCCCATTACTGCTGAAGTCCAGACACGTCACTGAACCACTATGAGACTAACAATATAAACAGAACACTCACACACATTGACAGTGAGGATGAGATCATCTCCTGTAACACACTAAACACACTGCGTGAAAAGCTGGGCGCTGTGAGAATTAGCAGAATCGGTTCTGTACCTTCAGCGAGGAAGCGAGCAGCGGGTGGGAGAATGTGTGCTGCTGAGGTTTCTCCTTTCGAAGACGCTGCTGCACTTTCTGCTTCTTAGCGGAAGGCGCCTTCACCGAGCTCTCTTCTGAGATTAATACAAAATAAAAGACACGTCAAAAACTGAAAGGGAATAAAAATCGACTCCCACTGCCAGTGATGTAAACTAAAAGTACAAAGTGCAGGTTTTCGGGGGCGTCGTGGCTCAGGTGGATAAGGCGCCATACCATAAATCTGGGGACTCGGGTTCGATTCCGACCCGAGGTCATTTCCCGATCCCTCCCCGTCTCTCTCCCGCTCATTTCCTGTCTCTACACTGTCCTATCCAATAAAGGTGAAAAAAGCCCCCCAAAAAATCTTTAAAAAAAAAAAAAAAGTGCAGGTTTTCATACTAAATGAGCAGCAAACACAATTATCCCTCTTCACTCACTCACACTTTCATCTTCTGTTTTTCCAGACATACAAATTAAAAGAAGTGAAGCAGCCTTTTTTAAAATGCACCCAACATCTGGAACACAATATTAAACTTTCAGGCTCTGTTTATCAGTGATTAAAAAATATATCTCATATCATCTGTAGCCGCTTTATCCTGTTCTACAGGGTCGCAGGCAAGCTGGAGCCTATCCCAGCTGACCACGGGCGAAAGGCGGGGTACACCCTGGACAAGTCGCCAGGTCATCACAGGGCTGACACATAGACACAGACAACCATTCACACTTGCGGTCAATTTATGGGCCCACTACCCTTTTTCAGCTCACTTCAGCCCAACACGGCTCGCGTTTCGACTACCTCAGAGCAGCACGACTGAGCTCACTTCAGCCTTACTCAGCACCCAAAACTCGCACGGTTTTGGAGTGGAGCTGAAGTGAGCCCAACCGAGCCGAGTGGGGCTAGGGGCGTGAGGAGACACTCCCCTGTGCACTGATTGGTGAGGGGGTGTGTCCTCACATGCCCACACACGCCCCGCGAGCACGCTGGGATCTGTAAACACCGTAAACTCGGAAGAAGAAGAATTACGACAAAGAAGATGATGATCAGAAAACTAGCACCAAGACCAGCAACACTAACGACTCCATGTCCTCCATGTTTATTGTTTACTAGCCGGGTCGTGAGACTACCGCTTAAAAGGTCACTGATGTCACTGTTTGCGCCGCCTAACGACATCACGTGACGTCCACCCACTTTCGCTAACTCCACCCAATGTGTCCACCCACTTCCAGCCAGCACGGTTCAGCGCGGTTGTAGTCGAAATACAACCCCAACAGCCCCACTCAGCTCGACTCAGCACCGCACGGCTCAGCCCAACTCAGCCGCGTTGGTAGTGGAAAAGCCCCAATAGAGTCACCAGTTAACCTAACCTGCATGTCTTTGGACTGTGGGGGAAACCGGAGCACCCGGAGGAAACCCACGCGGACACGGGGAGAACATGCAAACTCCGCACAGAAAGGCCCTCGCCGGCCACGGGCCTCGAACCCGGACCTTCTTGCTGTGAGGCGACAGCGCTAACCACTACGCCACCATGCCACCCATATATATATATATATATATATATATATATATATATATATATATATATATATAAATTAGCAAAAATACTTTATCAGCTTTTATTTGCCTCACTTATTTTTATATTATTTTAATTCAATAAATTAAATAATTTTATCCTTTAAATTTAAAATCTTTTTGCTATTTTTACTCACTTACTACATATTTTTGTTTTCTTCTTTCCATTATTATTATTCAATTATTTCTTTATTAACTCTTGGTTTTGTTTTTTACTCTTTTTGTCGTTTTAAAAATTCACACTGTACAGCACACTGAGCTGCATTTACTTTATAAAAGATGCTAAACAGTATAAATAATGTTTTATTATTATTCGGAGTAGTAGTAATAGTGGTAATATAAATAATAGTTACTGTTATGAATTAATTCATCATAATTGTAGTAATGGGGGGGTCTTTAATTTTTTTTTAAATTCAAAGCTTTATCTTAATCTGAAAATAAACTGCAGGAAGCTTCAAAACACTAAAATGAGTTTTACAGAAACATAGACTCCAAACCTGGTGTAAATAAAAACAAATAATCGCAATGCAGTCCTGAGAATCTTAATAACTAAACATTAAACAGTGTATTCTACATGCATTCTGCTGTAAGAAGTCATTATAATATACACACAATGCAGAGAATCAAAGCAGATGGGTACTGTTTTTAAATCTTATAAAGTAATAAATTAGAGTCACGTGGTTTCATTATTTTAATCTGAATTAATGATATTGGGTGAGTGAGAATCTGCATTGCTGTTTCTGTTCAACATGCCTGACTGAGTTACACTGAAACACGAGAACACACACACACACTCACTATCTCACTCACTCACTCACTCTCTCTCTCATACACACACTCTCTCTCTCTCTCTCATTCTTACCAGCTTCTTTGTTGTTTTGCTCCTGTTGTTCACTCGCTTTAGCTTTCTGCTTGCTAACTGCTACAGCCACTAAAATAATCAGCGCTCCAATGATCAATGAAACGGCTACGAGCGCAGCAAACTCCATGTCAAAGTATGCCACGTTACACACACTCTCTCATACATAAACACACACACACTCAAGAACTACTGTACATGGAATTCTTCCGCTTTCCTGACGGCGCATGCGCACTAGCACAAATATGCAGATACGCATGCGTGAAAATGAGATCCGGGGTCGGGGGAAAAGCTCCCTTGCTTATCGTTTCGACACATTATAATAACTGTTAAAAGTGTATTTTAATGCATTGGATTAATTCATATATATTTCTTTCCTTCAGAAATTAAATATAACCGCAGTTGTTTTGACTGCGAAGTGAAAAGAGTAAGCTATCCAGGCGACTCGCGGCCACCCAACGTAATACAGAGGCGCACATACGTCACTGGCAGTACCGGAAGTAAACTGCTCATGTGATGAGTGAATGAACTTCGGCTACTCAGCATTTCCGGTGTGTAGTTGTGAGCGTTAATATACAAAAAGAAGTTTCCTTCAACTTTATACATTAAAATGAATCCTCCATGTATATTTTTATAAATACATTTTTAACAAAGTGGAAAAATATAAACTTCCTTTTCCATAGTACAGTCCAAAACTAAAACATCAAAATCATTCATTATTAAATACACTTGATTGATTAAGCATTGAATATAATTTAGTGAATGTGTTATTACTTTAATTACAGATACATTTAATTTGTGCTCATTTAATTATTTTATTAAATTTTTTAATTAAATATTATATGCAGATTTGTTAGTTTTGCGTCCTTTGTCTTGAGAGAGTGTACATTAACATTATTAAATCCATCCATCCATCCTCTGTAGCCTCTTATCCTGTACAGGGTCGCAGGCAAGCTGGAGCCTATCCCAGCTGACTATGGGCAAAAGGCGGGGTACACCCTGGACAACTCGCCAGGTCATCACAGGGCTGACACATAGACACAGACAACCATTCACACCTACAGTCAATTTAGGTCACCAATTAGCCTAATCTGCATGTCTTTGGGGGAAACCGGAGCACCCGGAGGAAACCCACGCAGACACAGGGAGAACATGCAAACTCCACACAGAAAGGCCGTTGTTGGCCACTGGGCTCGAACCCAAGACCTTCTTGCTACGAGGCGACAGTGCTAGCCACTGTGCCACCCCATTATTAAATCTTTTAATGATAAAATATCCATTAACTTTTAATGCATGTGTTTTAGTACAGCATTCTCATTATTTATTTACTCCTCAGCACATTACTGATCTGTATGTTTATAACTTTCTCACTTTTACACATGCACGCACACGCGCACACACACACACAGTGAAATACTGAAGTCAGCTGTAACTCGAGTGAAAAATCTCTATGTTTTTCTAGAAACTATTCTCCAGATTTAAGAAAAATCTTTTCTGTTGTAGGACAAAGCAACAGTTTCTACAGCCTCACTTACACAGCAAATAATAAATGACCTTAAATCACATCCCAACTGCTGCTACAGAGTTCCTGTTTATTGGCAACAGACCTGTTTTTAGGAAAAAAAAAACTAAAAAATTATTAGCTCAGTAAGGCATTGATAATCCTTATTTCTGTCAACGTTTCCTTCTTTTCAGAGAAATAATTTAACATCATGTCTCTGTCTCCTTTTCCAAATAACGGAAACAAAAAACGTCTGTGACGCTGCTTCTCTCCCACAGCTGTAGTTTAAAACACATGCATCTGTTTTGTAAATTAAAAAAAAAGCAGCCCACCCCCAAAAAAAAACATCCAGCTTTGGTTCTATGTTGAATTGCAGGTCAAGACAGAATTACTGAGTGTAATCCAGAATTAATCTGAACATAACTGCTACATTATCCATCAAATCTTTCAACATGATTCTTTTTTAGCAACATAAAATATGACATTTTATGGTCGAAACCATGCATCTAGCTGTGTTTTCATTTAACTGCCTTCAAATGAGCAAGACTTTAAAAGAGTTTGCTGATTTTTTAGCTCTCAGTAGCTGAACATTTGTGGCGCTGCAGCTGGAGGCTGTGCAGTCCCTGAAGCCTGGGGCCGGATTTGATGGCTTTGCCCAAGATTACGCTGCGATTCCTGTGAAAGCTGAGCTTCAGGGTCCTGGGGGTTCTGGGTGTCCTGAGGCTCAGCCTGGGCACCGCCCATCATCATGGCTATTGTCACATGATTCCCATCCGGTGTCACTTGACCAGTATCAGCCGTCATGTGACTTCTGTCCGTGGTCATGTGACTTGCCTCTGTGCTTGTGATAGGCCTCCAGGCCTCCAGAGGGTGTGATATGGGATTGACGAAGGTAGTGAGGTTGATGAAGTGAGCGACAGACTGTGTGTTCGCACCGTCCGCCTGTATACTGGAGCCAGTGACGGGGTCAAAGGTCACAGTGAGAATGGAGCTATCCAGGGTCAGAGGTCGTTCCACTGCGACGGGCTGCAGGCTGGCAAACTGAGTGGCCGTGTTGATGGGCGTCACCCTGATGTTAGTCAAACTCACCGAGGTGGTGGGAGGGGCGCTAGGGTCAGCTAACACCACCACCTGTCGGGGCAGGGTAGAGGTCAAAGGTTGAAATAATATATGAATAATTTAGTATTAAAACTTCACCTGTATTAAATATGTAGAAATAAAAAACTTTTTCTTATGGCAGTCATCCTGACCTGACTGATTCTAGTGGTGAGATTTTAATTTCTGTCGATTTTAATATGCATATTATGAGATTTAAATTTTCTTCACATTTCATATGGAATTGAGTTTCCAGGATTCACTGATAAAAAGTGAGAGAATCGTCTTGGAAGTAACGATTCATATAAAGACAATTAAATACATAATCAAAATTATTCCCAAAAATGATTATTATAAGCAACAGAAAGCTCCATAAGATTATTCACAAAAACATCATTAATCAATCAAATGATTCATATAAAGATTCATTTATATTAAAACAGTTTGTAAAAATGATTCATTGTTCAAATAATAAACTTTCCAAATAAAAAAATAAAATATTTACAAAAAATTTAAATAAGAAACAATTAATTAAAATATAAATATATAAATAGAGCAATACATACAAAATTAAAACGCAAGAATAATTCTATATAATTAATAGAAAAATGAGTCACATATAAAATGATTCATATAAAGATGATTCATGTGTAGAAATGATTCATGTAACCAGATATAAACTATGAGTTTGTGTGTGTGTGTGTGTGTGTGTGTGTGTGTGTGTGTGTGTGTGAGAGAGAGAGAGAGAGAGAGAGAGAGACCTGTTGTAAATTCTGCACAGCCGAGTTGGTTTCGTCTCCTGTTGTTGCCATGGTGAACTCGCTGGCTTTTCTTGTTAGCTCTCCGTATTCAATTGAATCTGAAAGAATCGACTCCTGCAGCTTCTGCTTCTTTTTCAAGGGACTTGAGTTCCTGTGGGCTTTTACTATGGAGAGAGATGACTGAGACACACACACACACACACACACACACACACACACACACACACACACACACACACACGCTGTTGGTCTACAGTAAATAAGCAATTAAAAAATTAAATCTTGTTTACTGATGTAATTCACTCACACACACACACCTGCGCTATACTGATGGATGAGGCGTCAATTGTTGCCACTTCTGGAAGATCATCTAAGTAGTCCACTCTCACTGTCACCACCTACATCACCATGGAAACAATGAAAAACTCAAACACACCTCTCAGGATCACAGTAAAGTGTATGTGTATGTGTGTGTGTGTACCTCGGGGTGTTTACGGCGTATGTGTCTATTCATGGAAGCTCGTGTCGATACTTTCGTGCCACACATGTGGCAGCTCTGAGCCTCGACCTTCTCGTGTGTGAGTTGGACGTGCTTCTGCAGCATGTACTCCGTCACGTATTTCTTATCACACACCGTACACGACCACGTCTTCCCCACTAACACATACACACACACCGACAGCATGTTAAACGTTTATAACGTCTCATTCTGCAGCTCAGTGAGATTCTTTACGTATTTATTGAAATAAACGCTGAACTCAGTCTTGTGTGTGACATAAAGTGACATGCCACTCACCTGTGTGAATGAGTTTGTGCGTTTCCATCGTGTTTCTCTCACTGAAAGTTTTTCCACACAGCTCACACATGAAGTCCTTTATACCTGCAGCAGAACACCACAATATCACATGTTAAACACACACACTTCAGTTAAAATGACATTTTTTAAAAATGAGTCAGTATTATTTTGCCGTACAGTTTGATACGTCATCTTAGACTGGATATGTAAGCAGCTTAAGCCACTGAAGCAGCTGACATGCGTGTATCAGGTGACGACTGATGTGGTGTCTGAGAGACGTGACGTGGATGGAGGTTGTAAGGTTGTTGTGTGTGCTGACATACCTGTGTGTCTCTTGTAGTGTTTCAGCATGTTCACTTTCTGCGCGAATTTGCGGTTACACTCCTTACACTCATACTCCTTAATGCCCTTATGGAGCTTCATGTGGTGCCGCAGTGCATGTTTTGTCTTCATACCTGCTCTCAGACACACACACACACACACACACACACACACACACACACACACACACAAATGTGAATTGTGTATGCTCTAGTTAAGGAAGACATAGAGGAATGAGTCTTTATTATTCAACATTAACCTCTTCACATTGTGTCCTAGATGTCTCCTTACTCCCTAATCCCTACTCACACAAAGACAGGGAACAGAGTAAAATAATGGACGTGGCCCCTAAACACAGGTCACATAAACACCATCAACATAATCATCATCTCCAAACCACACACGTGTGTGTGTGTGTGTGCGCGCACATGCGTGCGTGTGCGACGTCATCTACCTTTCCCACACTCAGCACACAGGAAGTCACGGATGTTATCATGAACTCTCAGGTGCTCCTTCAGCATGTCCTTCCTGGCAAACGATTTTCCACACTGTTCACAACTGTGACTCTTCACACCTGCGCGGGAACACACACACACATTAAAAAACACCCTTAAAATAAAATAAACCTACAGAACAGTGGACTACACAGTGAACAGGTTGTGGTTTGGGACACAGTGCAGTGTGTGTGTGAGGTACAGTGGGGCAAAAAAGTATTTAGTCAGCCACCAATTGTGCAAGTTCTCCCACTTAAAAAGATGAGAGAGGCCTGTAATTTTCATCATAGGTATACCTCAACTATGAGAGACAGAATGGGGGGAAAGAATCCAGGAAATCACATTGTAGGATTTTTAATGAATTAATTGGTAAATTCCTAAGTATTTGGTCACCTACAAACAAGCAAGATTTCTGGCTCTCACAGACCTGTAACTTCTTCTTTAAGAGGCTCCTCTGTCCTCCACTCGTTACCTGTATTAATGGCACCTGTTTGAACTCGTTATCAGTATAAAAGACACCTGTCCACAACCTCAAACAGTCACACTCCAAACTCCACTATGGCCAAGACCAAAGAGCTGTCAGAGCACACCAGAAACAAAATTGTAGACCTGCACCAGGCTGGGAAGACTGAATCTGCAATAGGTAAGCAGCTTGGTGTGAAGAAATCAACTGTGGGAGCAATTATTAGAAAATGGAAGACATACAAGACCACTGATAATCTCCCTCGATCTGGGGCTCCACGCAAGATCTCACCCCGTGGGGTCAAAATGATCACAAGAACGGTGAGCAAAAATCCCAGAACCACACGGGGGGACCTAGTGAATGACCTGCAGAGAGCTGGGACCAAAGTAACAAAGGCTACCATCAGTAACACACTACGCCGCCAGGGACTCAAATCCTGCAGTGCCAGACGTGTCCCCCTGCTTAAGCCAGTACATGTCCAGGCCCATCTGAAGTTTGCTAGAGAGCATTTGGATGATCCAGAAGAGGATTGGGAGAATGTCATATGGTCAGATGAAACCAAAATAAAACTTTTTGGTAAAAACTCAACTTGTCGTGTTTGGAGGAGAAAGAATGCTGAGCTGCATCCAAAGAACACCATACCTACTGTGAAGCATGGGGGTGGAAACATCATGCTTTGGGGCTGTTTTTCTGCAAAGGGACCAGGACGACTGATCCGTGTAAAGGAAAGAATGAATGGGGCCATGTATCGTGAGATTTTGAGTGAAAACCTCCTTCCATCAGCAAGGGCATTGAAGATGAAACGTGGCTGGGTCTTTCAGCATGACAATGATCCCAAACACACCGCTCGGGCAACGAAGGAGTGGCTTTGTAAGAAGCATTTCAAGGTCCTGGAGTGGCCTAGCCAGTCTCCAGATCTCAACCCCATAGAAAATCTTTGGAGGGAGTTGAAAGTCCGTGTTGCCCAGCGACAGCCCCAAAACATCACTGCTCTAGAGGAGATCTGCATGGAGGAATGGGACAAAATACCAGCAACAGTGTGTGAAAACCTTGTGAAGACTTACAGAAAACGTTTGACCTCTGTCACTGCCAACAAAGGGTTTATAACAAAGTATTGAGATGAACTTTTGTTATTGACCAAATACTTATTTTCCACCATAATTTGCAAATAAATTCTTTAAAAATCAGACAATGTGATTTTCTGGATTTTTTTTTTCTCATTCTGTCTCTCATAGTTGAAGTGTACCTATGATGAAAATTACAGGCCTCTCTCATCTTTTTAAGTGGGAGAACTTGCACAATTGGTGACTGACTAAATACTTTTTTGCCCCACTGTATGTGTGACATGAATCACCGGTGTGAATGATCTTGTGCCTCTCCAAGTTGCCGATGCTGTTGAAGATGCGGCCACACATGTCACATGGGTGGATGTACCTGTAATCGGGTCACAGGACCAAAATGCACAATGTTATTTACTTACAAATTATAATTAACCACCTGAGTGATCACATGACCAACACACCTTCGCTCTGTGTGTCTACATCTTGAGTGTATTTAGAATTATTGAGAATGCACATGCATGTAGTGTGTGTGTGTACCTCTGCACAGCAGGGTCAGGGAGCTGTTCTCGGTGAATCACCAGGTGAGCATTGTAAGTGGCTTTGAGAGCAAAACGCCTGTTACAGATCACGCAGCCGTATCCACGCTCTTTGTGCATCTCCATGATGTGTTTCAGATAATCACGACCTTTTGCAAACGTCACCTGAGCAACCGAGAGGATGGAATTCAGCAACATACAGATTGAGATATTCCCAACACTGATTATAGTGTGCTTTTGGTTTCCATCTGCATGTATTGTATTGTCAGGAGTAGGACAGAAATGGCTTGTGTGTGTGTGTGTGTGTGTGTGTGTGTGTGTGTGTGTGTGTTATTAACCTGGCACTTTTTACAGCTATATTTATGATGTTCTGGATCGTCCTTTTCATCTTCATCGTCCGAGTTTCCCTCACTGTCATCCATCGATATGCCAATCTTTTTAATGAAGTTCTCTCGCTCCTGTTCATCCATTAACGCAATATCCTAAGAGAGAGAGAGAGAGAGAGAGAGAGAGAGAGATGGTGTGTTCTGATTGGTTGAGAGCAGTGAGGGACAATCGCATGCAACCCAAATTAAACTAAATATGTGCTGCTACAGGGACGGCACGGTGGTGTAGTGGTTAGCGCTGTCGCCTCACAGCAAGAAGGTCCGGGTTCGAGCCCCGTGGCCGGCGAGGGCCTTTCTGTGCGGAGTTTGCATGTTCTCCCCGTGTCCGCGTGGGTTTCCTCCGGGAGCTCCGGTTTCCCCCACAGTCCAAAGACATGCAGGTTAGGTTAATTGGTGACTCTAAATTGAGCGTAGGTGTGAATGTGAGTGTGAATGGTTGTCTGTGTCTATGTGTCAGCCCTGTGATGACCTGGCGACTTGTCCAGGGTGTACCCCGCCTTTCGCCCGTAGTCAGCTGGGATAGGCTCCAGCTTGCCTGCGACCCTGTAGGACAGGATAAGCGGCTAATGGATGGATGTGCTGCTACAATACAGACACTATATGCTTAAAAGTATGTGCACCCCTGACCATATGCGCTTCTTCCACAAACTGTTGCCTGCAGCACACAACTGTACAGAATGTCTCTGTATGCTCTAGCTTTACAATTTCCCTTC